>NC_092268.1:1231336-1276153 GCF_036320965.1 Panulirus ornatus | reverse complement strand
ATCCAAAAATAAAAGACAAATTAACGGTTACTTTAAATCCCTTTGGCGCCGCCAAAGGCAATTCAGCGGATAGAGGAATCAAAAGGGAAAGAAACATTTGGAAGCTTACTTTAATGCCACTTTGGGATGCCAAAGGGCAAGAGAATTGCGGTGAGGCATCCAAAATTTTAGAGGAAATTTGAAGAATTAATCTAAATCCCTTTGGCGTCTTGAAGGCCTTTACAGGGGATTACTGGATCTAAAGGGAAGAGACAAATCAAAAGTTTACTTAAAAGACGTTAGGGGTGCCAAGTCCAATACAGTTGCATGATGTCTCCAAAAATAAAACAGAAATTAACGGTTTACTTTAAATCCCCTTTGAAGCCGCCAAGGCTATTACAGGGCATAGAGGCATCAAAAGGGAAAGAAACATTTGGAAAGCTTCTTTAATGCCACTTTGGGGATGCAAAGGGCAAGAGAATTGCGTGGAGGCATCCAAAATTTAGAGGAAAATTGAAGGATTAATCTAATCCCTTTGGCGTCTTCAAAGGCCTTTACAGGGGAATATGGCATCTGAAGGGTAGGAGACAAATCAAAGTTTACTTAAAGACCGTTTAGGGGTGCCAAAGTCCAATACATTGCATGATGTCATCCAAAAATAACAAGAATATTAACGGTTTACTTTAAATCCCCTTGGAGCCGCCAAAGGCAATACAGGGGCATAGATGCATCAAAAGGGAAAGAAACATTTGAAAGCTTACTTTAATGCCACTTTGGGGATGCCAAAGGGCAAGATAATTGCGGTGAGGCATCCAAAAATTTAAGGAAATTGAAGGATTAATTAAATCCCCTTTGGCGTCTTCAAAAGCCTTTAGAGGGGAATACTGACTCTGAAAGAAAGAGACAAATCAAAATTTCCTTAAAAGACCGTTTAGGGTGCAAGTCCAATACAGTTGCATGATGTCATCCAAAAATAAAAGAGAAATTAACGGTTACTTTAATCCCCTTTGGACCGCAAAGGTAATGCAAGTGAATAGAGAAATCAAAAGGGAAAGAAACATTTGGAAAGCTTACTTAATGCACTTTGGGGATGCAAAGGGCAAGAGAATTGCGGTGAGGCATCCAAAAATTTAGAGGAAAATTGAAGGATTTATCTAAACCCTTTGGCGTCTTCAAAGGCACTTAAAGGGAATACTGGCATCTGAAGGAAAGAGACAAATAAAAGTTTACTTAAAGACCGTTTAGGGTGCCAAGTCAATACGTTGCATGATGTCATCCAAAAATAAAAAAACAAATTAACGTTTACTTTAATCCCCTTTGGCGCCCCCAAAGCAATTACAGGGGCATAGGGCATCAAAGGGAAAGAAAATTTGGAAAGCTTACTTTAATGCCACTTTAGGGATGCCAATGGCAAGAGAATTGCGGGAGGCATCCAAAATTTTAGAGGAAATTGAAGGATAATCTAAATCCCCTTGGCGTCTTGAAAGGCCTTTTTAGGGGATACTGGCATCTGAGGGAAAGAGACAATTCAAAGTTTACTTAAAAGACGGTTTAGGGTGCCAAGTCCATACACTTGCATGATGTCATCCAAAATAAAAAGAAATTAACGGTTATACTTTAAATCCCCTTTCAGCCGCCAAAGGCAATTACAGGGCATGAGGCATCAAAAGGAAAGAACATTTTAAAGCATATTTAATGCCACTTTGGGGATTCCAAAGGGCAGGAATTGCGGTGAGGCATCCAAAATTTAGAGGAAAATTGACGGATTAATCTCAATCCCTTGGCGTCTTCAAAGGCCTTTACAGCGGAATATGGCATCTAAAGGGAAAGACACAATTAAAGTTTCAAAACCGTTTGTGGTGCAAGAATACGTTAAAGGGGTTTAAATCCCTTTGGAGCCGCCAAAGGCAATACAGGGGCAAGAGGCATCAAAAGGGAAAGAAACATTTGGAAAGCTTACTTTAATGCCACTTTGGGGATGCAAAGGGCAAGAGATTGCGGTGAGGCATCCAAAATTTAGAGGAAATTGAGGATATTAATCCCTTTGGCGCTTCAAATCCTTTAGGCGGAATACTGATCTGAGGAAAGAGAAATTAAAGTTTCTTAAGACCGTTTAGGGGTGCCAGTCCAATACAGTTGCATGTGGCATCAAAATAAAAGAAAATTAACGTTACTTTAATCCCCTTTGGAGCCGCCAAAGGAATTAGGGGTAGGCATCAAAAGGGAAAGAAACATTTGGAAAGCTTACTTTAATGCCACTTTGGGGATGCCAAAGGGCAAGAGAATTGCGGTGAGGCATCCAAATATTTAGAGGAAAATTGAAGGATTAATCTAAATCCCTTTGGCGTCTTCAAAGGCCTTTACAGGGAATACTGGCATCTGAAGGGAAAGAGACAATTAAAAGTTTACTTAAAGACCGTTTAGGGGTGCCAAGGTCCAATACAGTTGCATGTGTATCTAAAAATAAAAGACAAATTAACGGTTTACTTTAAATCCCCTTTGGACGCGCCAAAGGAATTAGCAGTGCATAGAGCATCAAAAGGGAAAGAAACATTTGGAAAGCTTACTTTAATGCCACTTTGGGGATGCCAAAGGGCAAGAGAATTGCGGTGAGGCATCCAAAAATTTAGAGGAAAATTGAAGGATTAATCTAAATCCCTTTGGCGTCTTCAAAGGCCTTTACAGGGGAATACTGGCATCTGAAGGGAAAGAGACAAATAAAAGTTTACTTAAAAGACCGTTTAGGGTGCCAAAGTCCAATACAGTTCATGATGTCATCTAAAAATAAAAAGAAAATTAACGTTTACTTTAAATCCCTTTGGAGCCGCCAAAGGCAATTACAGGGGCATAGAGGCATCAAAAGGGAAAGAAACTATTTGGAAAGCTTACTTTAATGCCACTTTGGGGATGCCAAAGGGCAAGAGAATTGCGGTGAGGCATCCAAAATTTTAGAGGAAATTGAAGGATTAATCTAAATCCCCTTGGCGTCTTCAAAGGCCTTTACTAGGGGAATTATGGCATCTGAAAGGGAAAGAGACAAATTAAAGTTTACTTAAAAGACCGTTTAGGGGTGCCAAGTCCAATCATTGCATGATGTCATCCAAAAATAAAAAGAGAAATTAACGGTTACTTTAAATCCCCTTTGGAGCCGCCAAAGGTATTACAGGGACATAGAGGCATCAAAAGGGAAAGAAACATTTGGAAAGCATACTTTAATGCCACTTTGGGGATGCCAAAGGGCAAGAAAATTGCAGTGAGGCATCCAAAAATTTAGAGGAAAATTGAAGGATTAATCTAAATCCCCTTTGGCGTCTTCAAAAGCCTTTACAGGGGAATAGTGGCATCTGAAAGGAAAGAGACAAATGAAAAATTTACTTAAAAGACCGTTTAGGGGTGCCAAAGTCCAATACAGTTGTATGATGTCATCAAAAAATAAAAAGAGAAATTAACGGTTTACTTTAAATCCCCTTTGGAGCCGCCAAAGGTAATTGCATGGGAATAGAGGCTTCAAAAGGGAAAGAAACATTTGGAAAGCTTACTTTAATGCCACTTTGGGGATGCCAAAGGGCAAGAGAATTGCGGTGAGGCATCCAAAAATTTAGAGGAAAATTGAAGGATTAATCTAAATGCCCTTTGGCGTCTTCAAAGGCCTTTACAGGGGAATACTGGCATCTGAAGGGAAAGAGACAAATCAAAAGTGTACTTAAAAGACCCTTTTGAGGTGCCAAAGTCCAATACAGTTGCATAATGTCATCTAAAAATAAAAAGACATATTAACGGTTTACTTTATATCCCCCTTGGAGCCATCACAGGCAATTACAGGGGCATAGAGGCATCAAAAGGGAAAGAAATATTTGGAGAGCTTACTCTAATGCCACTTTGGGGAAGCTAAAGGGAAGAGAATTGCGGTGCGGCATCCAAAAATTTAGAGGAAAATTGAAGGATTAATCTAAATCCCCTTTGGCGTCTTCGAACGCCTTTACAGGGGAATAGTGGCATCTAAAGGGAAAGAGACAAATTAAAAGTTTCCTTAAAAGACCGTTTAGGGGTGCCAAAGTCCAATACAGTTGCATGACGTCTTCCAAAAATAAAAAGAGAAATTAACGGTTAAGTTTAAATCCCCTTTGGAGCCGCCAAAGGATATTAGAGGGCATAGAGGCATCAAAAGGGAAAGAAAGCTTTGGAAAGCTTACTTTAATGCCACTTTGGGGATGCCAAAGGGCAAGAGAATTGCGGTGAGGCATCCTAAAATTTAGAGGAAAATTGAAGGATTAATCTAAATCCCCTTTGGCGTCTTCAAATGCCTTTACAGGGGAATACTGGCATCTAAAGGGAAAGAGACTAATGAAAAGTTTCCTTAAAAGACCGTTTAGGGGTGCCAAAGTCCAATACAGTTCGATGATGTCATTAAGAAATAAAGAGAAATTAACGGTTTCCTTTAAATCCCCTTTGGAGCCGCCAAAGGTAATTGCAGGGGAATAGAGGCATCAAAAGGTAAACAAACATTTGCAAAGCTTACTTTAATGCCACTTTGGTGATGCCAAAAGGCAAGAGAATTGCGTGGAGGCATCCAAAATTTTAGAGGAAAATTGAAAGATTAATCTAAATCCCCTTTTGCGTCTTCAAAGGCCTTTACAGGGGAATACTGGCATCTGAAGGGAAAGAGACAAATCAAAAGTTTACTTAAAAGACCGTTTAGGGGTGCCAAAGTCCAATACACTTGCATGATGTCATCCATAAATAACAAGACATATTAACGGTTTACTTTAAATCCCCTTTGGAGCCGCCAAAGGCAATTACAGGGGCTTTGAGGCATCAAAAGGGAAAGAAACATTTAGAAAGCTTACTTTAATGCCACCTTGGGGATGCCAAAGGGCAAGAAAACTGCGGTGAGGCATCCAAAAATTTAGAGGAAAATTGAAGGATTAATCTAAATCCCCTTTGGCTTCTTCAAAGGCCTTTACAGGGGAATACTGACATCTGAAGGGAAAGACACAAATCAAAAGTTTACTTAAAAGACCGTTTAGGAGTGCCAAAGTCCAATACACTTGTATGATGTCATCCAAAAATAAAAAGACATATTAACGGTTAACTTTAAATCCCCTTTGGGCGCCAGCCAAGGCAATTACAGGGCATAGAGGCATCAAAAGGGAAAGAAACATTTGGAAAGCTTACTTTAATGCCACTTTGGGGATGCCAAAGGGCAAGAGAATTGCGTGGAGGCATCCAAAATTTTAGAGGAAAATTGAAGAATTAATCTAAATCCCCTTTAGCGTCTTCAAAGGCCTTTACAGGATAATACTGTCATCTGAAGGGAAAGACACTAATTAAAAGTTTACTTAAAAGACGGTTTAGGGGTACCAAAGTCCAATACACTTGCATGATGTCATACAAAAATAACAAGACATATTAACGGTTTACTTTAAATCCCCTTTGGAGCCGCCAAAGGCAATTACAGGGGCATAGAGGCAACAAAAGGGAAAGAAACATTTAGAAAGCTTACTTTAATGCCACTTTGGGGATGCCAAAGGGCAAGAAAATTGCGGTGAGGCATCCAAAAATTTAGAGGAAAATTGAAGGATTAATCTAAATCCCCTTTGGTGTCTTCGAAAGCCTTTACAGGGGAATACTGGCATCTGAAGGGAAAGAGACAAATCAAAAGTTTACTTAAAAGACCGTTTAGGGGTGCCAAAGTCCAATACACGAGCATGATGTCATCCAAAAATAAAAACACATATCAACGGTTTAATTTAAATCTCCTTTGGAGCCGCCAAAGCCAATTACAGGGGCATAGAGGCATCAAAAGGGAAAGAAACATTTGGAAAGCTTACTTTAATGCCACTTTGGGGATGCCAAAGGGGAAGAGAATTTCGGTGAGGCATCCAGAAATTTAGAGGAAAATTGAAGGATTAATCTAAATCCCCTTTGGCGTCTTCAGAGGCCTTTACAGGGGAATAGTGGCATCTGAAAGGAAAGAGACAAACCAAAAATTTACTTAAAAGACCGTTTAGGGGTGCCAAAGTCCAATACACTTGCATGATGTCATCCAATAATAAAAAGAGAAATTAACAGTTTACTTTAAATCCCCTTTGGGGCCGCCAAAGGCAATTACAGGGGCATAGAGGCATCAAAAGGGAAAGAAACATTTCGAAAGCTTACTTTAATGCCACTTTGGGGAAGCTAAAGGGAAAGAGAATTGCGGTGAGGCATCCAAAAATTTAGAGGAAAATTGAAGGATTAATTCAAATCCACTTTGGCGTCTTCAAAGGCCTTCACAGGGGAATAATGGCATCGAAAGGGAAAGAGACAAATTAAAAGTTTCCTTAAAAGACCGTTTAGGGGTGCCAAAGTACAATACAGTTGTATGATGTCTTCCAAAAATAAAAAAAAGAAATTAACGGTTAAATTTAAATCCCCTTTGGAGCCGCCAAAGGCAATTACAGGGGCATAGAGGCATCAAAATGGAAAGAAACATATGGAAAGCTTACTTTAATGCCACTTTGGGGATGCCAAAGGGCAAGAGAATTGCGGTGAGGCATCCTAAAATTTAGAGGAAAATTGAAGGATTAATCTAAATCCCCTTTGGCGTCTTCAAAGGCCTTTACAGCGGATACTGGCATCTGAAGGGAAAGACACAATTTAAAAGTTTACTTAAAAGACCGTTTAGGGGTGCCAAGGTCCAACACAGTTGCATGGTGGCATCCAAAAATAAAAAGACAAATTAACGGTTTACTTTAAATAACCTTTGGCGCCGCCAAAGGCAATTACAGGGGCATAGAGGCATCAAAAGGGAAAGAAACATTTGGAAAGCTTACTTTATTACCACTTTGGGATGCCAAAGGGCAAGAGAATTGCGTGGAGGCATCCAAAATTTTAGAGGAAAATTGAAGGATTAATCTAAATCCCCTTTGGCGTCTTCAAAGGCCTTTACAGGGAATACTGGCATCTGAAGGGAAAGATACAATTTAAAAGTTTACTTAAAAGACGTTTAGGGTGCCAAGGTCCAACACAGTTGCATGGTGACATCCAAAAATAAAAAGACAAATTAACGGTTTACTTTAAATCCCCTTTGGTGCCGCCAAAGAAAATTACAGGGGCATAGAGGCATCAAAAGGGAAAGAAACATTTGGAAAGCTTACTTTAATGCCACTTTGGGGATGGCAAAGGGGAAGAGAATTGATTGGAGGCATCCAAAATTTAGAGGAAAATTGAAGGATTAATCTAAATCCCCTTTGGCGTCTTCAAAGGCCTTTACAGGGGAATACTGGCATCTGAAGGGAAAGAGACAATTTAAAAGTTTACTTAAAAGACCGTTTAAGGGTGCCAAAGACCAATACAGTTGCATGGTGGCATCCAAAAATAAAAAGACATATCAAAGGTTTATTTTAAATCCCCTTTGGCGCCGCCAATGGAAATTATAGATGTATAGAGGCCTCAAAAGGGAAAGAAACATTTGGAAAGCTTACTTTAATGCCACTTTGGGAATTCCAAAGAGCAAGAAAATTGTGTTGAGGCATCCAGAAATTTAGAGGAAAATTGAAGGATTAATCTAAATCCCATTTGGCGTCTTCAAAGGCCTTTACAGGGGAATAGTGGCATATGAAAGGAAAGAGACAAATCAAAAATTTACTTAAAAGACCGTTTAGGGGTGCCAAAGTCCAATACAGTTCCATGATGTCATCAAAAAATAAAAAGAGAAATTAACGGTTTACTTAGAATCCCCTTTAGAGCCGCCAAAGGCAATTGCAGGGAAATAGAGGCATCAAAAGTGAAAGAAACATTTGGAAAGCTTACTTTAATGCCACTTTGGGGATGTCAAAGGGCAAGAGAATTGCGTGGAGGCATCCAAAAATTTTGAGGAAAATTGAAGGATTAATCTAAATCCCCTTTGGCGTCTTCAAAGGACTTTACAGGGGAATAGTGGCATCTGAAGGGAAAGAGACAAATCAAAAGTTTACTTAAAAGACCGTTTAGGGGTGCCAAAGTCCAATACACTTCCATGATGTCATTCAAAAATAAAAAGACATATTAACGGTTTACTTTAAATCCCCTTTGGCGCCGACAAAGGCAATTACAGGGGCATAGAGGCATCAAAAGTGAAAGAAACATTTGGAAAGCTTACTTTAATGCCACTTTGGGGATGTCAAAGGGCAAGAGAATTGCGTGGAGGCATCTAGAAATTTAGAGGAAAATTGAAGGACTAATCTAAATCCGATTTGGCGTCTTCAAAGGCCTTTACAGGGGAATACTGGCATCTGAAGGGAAAGAGACAAATCAATAGTTTACTTAAAAGACCGTTTAGAGGTGCCAAAGTCCAATACACTTGCATGGTGTCATCCAAAAATAAATAGAGAAATTAACGGTTTACTTTAAATCCTCTTTGGCGCCGCCAAAGGCAATAGGGGCATAGAGGCATCAAAAGGGAAAGAAACATTTGGAAAGCTTACTTTAATGCCACTTTGGGGAAGCTAAAGGGCAAGAGAATTGCGGTGAGGCATCCAAAAATTTAGAGGAAAATTGAAGGATTAATCTAAATCCCGTTTGGCGTCTTCAAAGGCCTTTACAGGGGAATAATGGCATCTAAAGGGAAAGAGACAAATTAAAAGTTTCCTTAAGAGACCGTTTAGGGGTGCCAAAGTCCAATACACTTGCATGATGTCTTCCAAAATTAAAAAGAGAAATTAACGGTTAAGTTTAAATCCCCTTTGGACCCGCCAAAGGCAATTACAGGGGCATAGAGGTATCAAAAGGAAAGAAACATTTGGAAAGCTTACTTTAATGCCACTTTGGTTACTTTAATGCCACTTTGGGAGCTAAAGGGCAAGAGAATTGCGGTGAGGCATCCAAAAATTTAGAGGAAAATTGAAGGATTAATCTAAATCCCTTTGGCGTCTTCAAAGGCCTTTACAGGGAATAATGGCATCTAAAGGGAAAGAGACAAATTAAAAGTTTCTTAAAGACCGTTTAGGGTGCCAAAGTCCAATACAGTTGCATGATGTCTCCAAAAAAAAAAGGAAATTAACGTTATTTAAATCCCTTTGGAGCGCCAAAGGCAATTACAG
Source organism: Panulirus ornatus (assembly GCF_036320965.1). NCBI lineage: Eukaryota > Metazoa > Arthropoda > Malacostraca > Decapoda > Palinuridae > Panulirus > Panulirus ornatus. The sequence goes on along the minus strand of NC_092268.1, from coordinate 1,267,112 downwards.
GGCATAGAGGGGGGGGGGGGGGGGGGGGGGGGGGGGGGGGGGGGGGGTTAACGGTTTACTTTAGATCCCCTTTGGAGCCGCCAAAGGTAATTACATGGCATAGAGGCATCAAAAGGGAAAGAAACATTTGGAAAGCTTACTTTAATGCCACTTTGGGGATGCCAAAGGGCAAGAGAATTGCGGTGAGGCATCCAAAAATTTAGAGGAAAATTGAAGGATTAATCTAAATCCCCTTTGGCGTCTTCAAAGCCTTTACAGGGGAATACTGGCATCTGAAGGGAAAGAGACAAATAAAAGTTTACTTAAAAGACCGTTTAGGGTGCCAAAGTCCAATACATTGCATGATGTCATCCAAAAATAAAAAGAGAAATTAACGGTTTACTTTAAATCCCCTTTGGAGCCGCCAAAGGCAATTACAGGGCATAGAGGCATCAAAAGGGAAAGAAACATTTGGAAAGCTTACTTTAATGCCACTTTGGGGATGCCAAAGGGCAAGAGAATTGCGGTGAGGCATCCAAAAATTTAGAGGAAAATTGAAGGATTAATCTAAATCCCCTTTGGCGTCTTCAAAGGCCTTTACAGGGGAATACTGGCATCTAAGGGAAAGAGACAATATTAAAAGTTTCTTAAAAGACCGTTTAGGGTGCCAAAGTCCAATACAGTTGCATGTGCTCCAAAAATAAAAAGAGAAAATTAACGTTTACTTTAAATCCCCTTTGGAGCCGCCAAAGGCAATTACAGGGGCATAGAGGCATCAAAAGGGAAAGAAACATTTGGAAAGCTTACTTTAATGCCACTTTGGGGATGCCAAAGGGCAAGAGAATTGCGTGAGGCATCCAAAATTTAGAGGAAATTGAAGGATTAATCTAAATCCCCTTTGGCGTCTAAGGCCTTTACAGGGAAATGGCATCTAAGGGAAAGAGACAAATTAAAAGTTTCCTTAAAGACGTTTAGGGTGCCAAATCCAACGTTCATGATGTTTCAAAAATAAAAAAATAACGTATTAAATCCCCTTTGGAGCGCCAAAGGCAATTAAGGCATAAGCATCAAAAGAAGAAACATTGAAAGCTTATTTAATCACTTTGGGGTCAAAGGGAAAGAATGCGGAGTCCAAAATAGAGAAAATTGAAGGATAATCTAAATCCCCTTGCGTCTTCAAAGCCTTTACAGGAATAGGCATCTAAAGGAAAGAACAATAAAAGTTTCTTAAAAGACGTTTAGGTGCCAAGTCCAATACAGTTAGTGTCAAAATAAAAAAAAATTACGTTATTAATCCCTTGAGCCGCCAAAGGCAAAGGCATAGAGGCACAAAGGGAAGAAACATTGAAAGTATTAATGCCACTTTGGGGAGCAAAGGGCAAGAGAATTGCGGTGAGGCATCCAAAATTTAGAGGAAATTGAGGATAATCTAAATCCCTTGGCGTCTTCAAAGCCTTAAGGGAATAGGCATCAAAGGAAGAACAATAAAATTCTTAAAAGGGTGCAGCAATCTGTGTTAAAAAAAAAAAATTAGGTATTAATCCCTTGACGCAGGATAGGAAGAGCTCAAAGGAAAGAATGAAAGACTATGCCACTGGAGCAAGAAAGAATTGCTGACACCAAATTTAGAAAATGAAGATATAATCCTGGGTCTCAGGCTTACAGGATTGGATCTAAGAAAGAACAATTAAGTTACTAAAGACGTAGGGCAAGTCCAACGTCTGTTAAAAAAACAATACGTACTTAATCCTGACGCAAAGGAATTAGAAGGCAAAGAAACTTGAAGCTATATGCATTGGACAAGGCAGAGATTGCGGTGAGGCCAAATTTAGGAAAATTGAGGTATTAATCCTTCTTAAAGCTACGGGGAATATGCATCTAAGAAGAGCAATAAATTTCTAAAGGAAAATTGAAGGATTAATCTAAATCCCCTTTGGCGTCTTCAAAGGCCTTTACAGGGGAATAATGGCATCTAAGGGAAAGAGACAATTAAAAGTTTCTTAAAAGACGTTTAGGGTGCCAAAGTCCAATACAGTTTAAGATGTCATCCAAAATAAAAAAAATAAGTAAAATTACTGTAGTTTAAATCCCCTTTGGCCGCCAAAGGCAATTACAGGGAAAGAGGCAATCAAAGGAAAGAAACATTTGGAAAGCTTACATTTAATGCCACTTTGGGATACAAAGAGGAAGAAATTGCCGTGTGAGGCATCCAAAATTTAGAGGAAAATTGAAGGATAATCTAAATCCCCTTTGGAGTATTCAAAGCTTTAAAGGGGACATTAGGCATCTAAAGGAAAGCAAATTAAAAGTTTACTTAAAAGACGTTTAAGGGTGCCAAGCAATCAGTAGATACAAAAATAAAAAATTACTTATTAACCTTGGACGCAAGATAAGGCTAGAGCAAAGGGAAAACATTTGGAAGCTATATCTTGGACAAAGGCAGAAATGCGTAGGCACAATTAGAGGAATAAGTTAATTCCTGGTCTCAAGCCTTAGGAATGCTAGGGAAGAGACAAAAATTCAAAACCGTTTAGGTGCAGCATCTATCTCAAATAAAAAATATTTATTACCCTTGAGCCAAGGTAATTAACGTTAAGTTTAAATCCCCTTTGGAGCCGCCAAAGGCAATACAGGGGCATAGAGGCATCAAAAGGGAAAGAAACATTTGGAAAGCTTACTTTAATGCCACTTTGGGATGCAAAGGCAAGAGAATTGCGGTGAGGCATCCAAAATTTAGGAAAGGGATTAATCTAAATCCCCTGGCGTTTCAAGCCTTTAAGGGAATATGGATCTAAGGGAAGAGACAATTAAGTTTACTTAAGACGTTTAGGGTGCCAAGTCAATACGTTATTGCTCAAAAATAAAAAAAAATTAACGGTTTATTAATCCCTTGAGCCGCCAAAGGAATTAGGGCATAAGGCATCAAAAGGGAAGAAACATTTGAAAGCTTACTTTAATGCCATTGGGGATGCAAGGCAGAGAATTGCGGTGAGCATCCAAATTAGAGGAATAGATATCTAATCCCTTTGGTCTTCAAAGGCTTTAGGATTGATCTAGAAAGAGCATAAAAGTTCTTAAGACCGTTTAGGCAAGTCCAATCTCATGTTTCAAAAATAAAGAAATACGTTTTTAAACCCCTTTGGAGCCGCAAGCAATACGGGAGAGGCATCAAGGAAGAAAATTGGAAAGCTATTTATGCATTGGGGCAAGGCAGAGATGCGGTGGCTCCAAAAATAGAGAATTAAGGATATCTAACCTTTGGCGTTCAAAGGCCTTTACAGGGGAATAATGCTTAAAGGAAAGAGACAAATAAGTCTTAAAGACGTTAGTGGTCAATCAATACGTTATGATCTCAAAATAAAGGAAATAACGTTATTAAATCCTTTGAGCGCCAAAGCATTACAGGATGAGACAAGAAGAACATTTGGAAGTTACTTATGCTTTGGGACAAAGGGCAAGAATTCGGGAGCATCAAATTAGTGAGGATTAATTAACCTTGTCTCAAGGCCTTAGGAATAAGGACTAAGGAAGAACAATTAAAATTCCTTAAGAGTTAGTGCCAGCATCGTAGTGTCAAATAAAAAAAATAACGTATTATCCTTTGAGCCAGGAATAGGATAGATCAAGGAAAAACTTGGAAAGCTACTATCACTTTGGATAGGGCAGAGATTGCGTGGGCACCTTTAAATGAGAGTGGCATAGAGGCATCAAAAGGGAAAGAAACATTTGGAAAGCTTACTTTAATGCCACTTTGGGGATGCCAAAGAGCAAGAGAATTGCGGTGAGGCATCCAGAAATTTAGAGGAAAATTGAAGGATTAATCTAAATCCCCTTTGGCGTCTTCAAAGGCCTTTACAGGGGAAATACTGGCATCTGAAGGGAAAGAGACAAAATTTAAAAGTTTACTTAAAAGACCGTTTAGGGTGCCAAAGTCCAATACAGTTCATGATGTATCTAAAAATAAAAAGACAAATTAACGGTTTACTTTAAATCCCCTTTGGAGCCGCCAAAGGCAATTACAGGGGCATAGAGGCATCAAAAGGGAAAGAAACATTTGGAAAGCTTAACTTTAATGCCACTTTGGGGATGCAAAGGGCAAGAGAATTGCGGTGAGGCATCCAAAAATTTAGAGGAAAATTGAAGGATTAATCTAAATCCCCTTTGGCGTCTTCAAAGGCCTTTACAGGGGAATAATGGCATCTAAAGGGAAAGAGACAAATTAAAAGTTTCCTTAAAAGACCGTTTAGTGGTGCCAAAGTCCAATACAGTTGCAATGATGTCTTCCAAAAAAAAAAAGAGAAAATTAACTGTTAAGTTTATTAAATCCCCTTTGGAGCCGCCAAAGGCAATTACAGGGGCATAGAGGCATCAAAAGGGAAAGAAACATTTGGAAAGCTTACTTTAATGCCACTTTGGGGATGACAAAGGGCAAGAGAATTGCGGTGAGGCATCCAAAATTTAGAGGAAAATTGAAGGATTAATCTAAATCCCCTTTGGCGTCTTCAAAGCCTTTAAGGGAATAATGGAATCTGAAGGGAAAGAGACAAATTAAAAGTTTACTTAAAGACCGTTTAGGGTGCCAAGTCCAATACAGTTGCATGGTGGCATCCAAAATAAAAACAAATTAACGGTTTACTTTAGATCCCCTTTGGAGCCGCCAAAGGCAATTAGAGTGGCATAGAGGCATCAAAAGGGAAAGAAACATTTGGAAAGCTTACTTTAATGCCACTTTGGGGATGCCAAGGGCAAGAAATTGCGGTGAGGCATCCAAAAATTTAGAGGAAAATTGAAGGATTAATCTAAATCCCCTTTGGCGTCTTCAAAGGCCTTTACAGGGAATACTGGCATTGAAGGGAAAGAGACAATTAAAAGTTTACTTAAAAGACCGTTAGGGTGCCAAAGTCCAATACAGTTATGATGTTCAAAATAAAAGAAAATTAACGGTTATTTAAATCCCCTTTGGAGCCGCCAAGGCAATTACAGGGCATAGAGGCATCAAAAGGGAAAGAACATTGGAAAGCTTACTTTAATGCCACTTTGGGACAAAGGCAGAATTGCGGTGAGCATCAAAAATTAGAGGAAATGAGGATTAATCTAAATCCCTTGGCGTCTTCAAGGCCTTTACAGGGAATATGGCATCTAAAGGAAAGAGACAATAAAGTTTCCTAAAAGACGTTTAGGGTGCCAAAGTCCCATACAGTTATGATGTTTCAAAAATAAAAAGAAAATTAACGTTATTTAAATCCCTTTGGAGCCGCCAAAGGCAATTACAGGGCATAGAGCATCAAAAGGGAAAGAAACATTTGGAAAGCTTACTTTAATGCCACTTTGGGGAGCAAAGGCAAGAGAATTGCGGTGAGGCATCCAAAATTTTAGAGGAAATTGAAGGATTAATCTAAATCCCTTTGGCGTCTTCAAAGGCCTTAAGGGAATATGGATCTAAGGAAAGAGACAAATTAAAAGTTTCTTAAAGACCGTTTAGGGTGCCAAGTCCAATACAGTTGCATGTGGCTCCAAAAATAAAAGAAATTAACGGTTATTTAATCCCTTTGGAGCCGCCAAAGGCAATAAGGGCATAGAGGCATCAAAAGGAAAGAAACATTTGGAAAGCTTACTTTAATGCCACTTTGGGATGCAAAGGCAAGAAATTGCGGTGAGGCATCCAAAAATTTAGAGGAAAATTGAAGATTATCTAAATCCCCTTTGGCGTCTTCAAAGGCCTTTACAGGGAATACTGGCATCTGAAGGGAAAGAGACAAATTCAAAAGTTTACTTAAAAGACCGTTTAGAGGGTGCCAAAGTCCAATACAGTTCATGATGTTATCTAAAAATAAAAAGACAAATTAACGTTTACTTTAAATCCCCTTTGGAGCCGCCAAAGGCAATTACAGGGCATAGAGGCATCAAAAGGGAAAGAAACATTTGGAAAGCTTACTTTAATGCCACTTTGGGGAAGCTAAAGGGCAAGAGAATTGCGGTGAGGCATCCAAAAATTTAGAGGAAAATTGAAGGATTAATCTAAATCCCCTTTGGCGTCTTCAAAGGCCTTTACAGGGGAATAATGGCATCTAAAGGGAAAGAGACAAATTAAAAGTTTCCTTAAAAGACCGTTTAGTGGTGCCAAAGTCCAATACAGTTAATGATGTCTTCCAAAAAAAAAAGAGAAATTAACTGTTAAGTTTAAATCCCCTTTGGAGCCGCCAAAGGCAATTCAGGGGCATAGAGGCATCAAAAGGGAAAGAAACATTTGGAAAGCTTACTTAATGCCACTTTGGGGATCAAAGGGCAAGAGAATTGCGGTGAGGCATCCAAAAATTTAGAGGAAAATTGAAGGATTAATCTAAATCCCCTTTGGCGTCTTCAAAGGCCTTTACAGGGAATACTGGCATCTAAAGGGAAAGAGACAATTAAAAAGTTTACTTAAAAGACCGTTTAGGGTGCCAAAGTCCAATACAGTTACATGATGCTTCCAAAAATAAAAAACAAATTAACGGTTTATTTAAAATCCCCTTTGGAGCCGCCAAAGGCAATTACAGAGGCATAGAGGCATCAAAGGGAAAGAAACATTTGGAAAGCTTACTTTAATGCCACTTTGGGGATGCCAAGGGCAAGAGAATTGCGGTGAGGCATCCAAAAATTTAGAGGAAAATTGAAGGATTAATCTAAATCCCCTTTGGCGTCTTCAAAGGCCTTTACAGGGAATAATGGCATCTGAAGGGAAAGAGACAATTTAAAAGTTTACTTAAAAGACCGTTTAGGGTGCCAAAGTCCAATACAGTTACATGATGTTATCTAAAAAATAAAAGAAAAATTAACGGTTTACTTTAAATCCCCTTTGGAGCCGCCAAAGGCAATTACAGGGCATAGAGGCATCAAAAGGGAGAGAAACATTTGGAAAGCTTAACTTAATGCCACTTTTGGGGAAGCAAAGGGCAAGAGAATTGCGGTGAGGCATCCAAAAATTTAGAGGAAAATTGAAGGATTAATCTAAATCCCCTTTGGCGTCTTCAAAGCCTTTAAGGGGAATATGGCATCTAAAGGGAAAGAGACAATTAAAAGTTTCTTAAAAGACCGTTTAGTGGTGCCAAAGTCCAATACAGTTGCATGATGTCTTCCAAAAATAAAAAAAAATTAACTGTTAATTTAAATCCCCTTTGGAGCCGCCAAAGGCAATTAAGGGGCATAGAGGCATCAAAAGGGAAAGAAACATTTGGAAAGCTTACTTTAATGCCACTTTGGGGATGCCAAAGGGCAAGAGAATTGCGGTGAGGCATCCAAAAATTTAGAGGAAAATTGAAGGATTAATCTAAATCCCCTTTGGCGTCTTCAAAGGCCTTTACGAGGGAATACTGGCATCTGAAGGGAAAGAGACAATTAAAAGTTTACTTAAAAGACCGTTTAGGGTGCCAAAGTCCAATACAGTTGCATGATGTCATCCAAAAATAAAAAGACAAATTAACGGTTTACTTTAAATCCCCTTTGGAGCCGCCAAAGGCAATTACAGGGCATAGAGGCATCAAAAGGGAAAGAAACATTTGGAAAGCTTACTTTAATGCCACTTTGGGGATGCAAAGGGCAAGAGAATTGCGGTGAGGCATCCAAAAATTTAGAGGAAAATTGAAGGATTAATCTAAATCCCCTTTGGCGTCTTCAAAGGCCTTTACAGGGGAATACTGGCATCTGAAAGGGAAAGAGACAAATTAAAAGTTTACTTAAAAGACCGTTTAGGGTGCCAAAGTCCAATACAGTTGCATGATGTCATCCAAAAATAAAAAGACAAATTAACGTTTATTTAAATCCCCTTTGGAGCCGCCAAAGGCAATTACAGGGCATAGAGGCATCAAAAGGGAAAGAAACATTTGGAAAGCTTACTTTAATGCCACTTTGGGGATGCAAAGGGCAAGAGAATTGCGGTGAGGCATCCAAAAATTTAGAGGAAAATTGAAGGATTAATCTAAATCCCCTTTGGCGTCTTCAAAGGCCTTTACAGGGGAATAATGGCATCTGAAGGGAAAGAGACAAATTAAAAGTTTACTTAAAAGACCGTTTAGGGTGCCAAAGTCCAATACAGTTGCATGATGTCTTCCAAAAATAAAAGACAAATTAACGTTAATTTAAATCCCCTTTGGAGCCGCCAAAGGCAATTACAGGGGCATAGAGGCATCAAAAGGGAAAGAAACATTTGGAAAGCTTACTTTAATGCCACTTTGGGGATAGCAAGGGCAAGAGAATTGCGGTGAGGCATCCAAAAATTTAGAGGAAAATTGAAGGATTAATCTAAATCCCCTTTGGCGTCCCCTTTGGCGTCTTCAAAGGCCTTTACAGGGAATAATGGCATCTAAGGGAAAGAGACAAATTAAAAGTTTACTTAAAAGACCGTTTAGGGTGCCAAAGTCCAATACAGTTACATGATGTCTTCCAAAAATAAAAGACAAATTAACGTTACTTTAAATCCCCTTTGGAGCCGCCAAAGGCAATTACAGGGGCATAGAGGCATCAAAAGGGAAAGAAACATTTGGAAAGCTTACTTAATGCCACTTTGGGGATGCAAAGGCAAGAGAATTGCGGTGAGGCATCCAAAATTTAGAGGAAATTGAAGGATTAATCTAAATCCCCTTTGGCGTCTTCAAAGGCCTTTACAGGGGAATACTGATCTGAAGGAAAGAGGACAATTAAAAGTTTACTTAAAAGACCGTTTAGGGTGCCAAAGTCCAATACAGTTAGCATGATGTCATCCAAAAATAAAAAGACAAATTAACGGTTTAATTTAAATCCCCTTTGGAGCCGCCAAAGGCAATACAGGGCATAGAGGCATCAAAAGGGAAAGAAACATTTGGAAAGCTTACTTTAATGCCACTTTGGGGATGCCAAAGGGCAAGAGAATTGCGGTGAGGCATCCAAAATTTAGAGGAAAATTGAAGGATTAATCTAAATCCCCTTTGGCGTCTTCAAAGGCCTTTACAGGGGAATATGGCATCTAAAGGGAAAGAGACAAATTAAAAGTTTACTTAAAGAACCGTTTAGTGGTGCCAAAGTCCAATACAGTTAAATGATGTCTTCCAAAAATAAAAAGAGAAATTAACTGTTTACATTTAAATCCCCTTTGGAGCCGCCAAAGGCAATTACAGGGGCATAGAGGCATCAAAAGGGAAAGAAACATTTGGAAAGCTTACTTTAATGCCACTTTGGGGATGCAAAGGGCAAGAGAATTGCGGTGAGGCATCCAAAAATTTAGAGGAAAATTGAAGGATTAATCTAAATCCCCTTTGGCGTCTTCAAAGGCCTTTACAGGGGAATAATGGCATCTAAGGGAAAGAGACAATTAAAAGTTTACTTAAAAGACCGTTTAGGGTGCCAAAGTCCAATACAGTTAGCATGATGTCTTCCAAAAATAAAAAGAAAATTAACGTTAAGTTTAAATCCCCTTTGGAGCCGCCAAAGGCAATTACAGGGCATAGAGGCATCAAAAGGGAAAGAAACATTTGGAAAGCTTACTTAATGCCACTTTGGGGATGCCAAAGGGCAAGAGAATTGCGGTGAGGCATCCAAAATTTAGAGGAAAATTGAAGGATTAATCTAAATCCCCTTTGGCGTCTTCAAAGGCCTTTACAGGGGAATACTGGCATCTGAAGGGAAAGAGACAATTTAAAAGTTTACTTAAAGACCGTTTAAGGGTGCCAAAGTCCAATACAGTTGCATGAGTGCATCCAAAAATAAAAGACAAATTAACGGTTTACTTTAAATCCCCTTTGGAGCCGCCAAAGGTAATTACAGGGGCATAGAGGCATCAAAAGGGAAAGAAACATTTGGAAAGCTTACTTTAATGCCACTTTGGGGATGCAAAGGGCAAGAGAATTGCGGTGAGGCATCCAAAAATTTAGAGGAAAATTGAAGGATTAATCTAAATCCCCTTTGGCGTCTTCAAAGGCCTTTACAGGGGAATAATGGCATCTAAAGGGAAAGAGACAAATTAAAAGTTTCTTAAAAGACCGTTTAGTGGTGCCAAAGTCCAATACAGTTAAATGATGTCTTCCAAAAATAAAAAGAGAAATTAACTGTTAAGTTTAAATCCCCTTTGGAGCCGCCAAAGGCAATCACAGGGGCATAGAGGCATCAAAAGGGAAAGAAACATTTGGAAAGCTTACTTTAATGCCACTTTGGGGATGACAAAGGGCAAGAGAATTGCGGTGAGGCATCCAAAATTTAGAGGAAAATTGAAGGATTAATCTAAATCCCCTTTGGCGTCTTCAAAAGCCTTTAGAGCGGAATACTGGAATCTGAAGGGAAAGAGACAATTCAAAAGTTTACTTATAAGACCGTTTAGGGGTGCCAAGGTCCAATACAGTTGCATGGTGGCATCCAAAAATAAAAAACAAATTAACGGTTTACTTTAGATCCCCTTTGGAGCCGCCAAAGGTAATTAGAGTGGCATAGAGGCATCAAAAGGGAAAGAAACATTTGGAAAGCTTACTTTAATGCCACTTTGGGGATGCCAAGGAGCAAGAGAATTGCGGTGAGGCATCCAAAAATTTAGAGGAAAATTGAAGGATTAATCTAAATCCCCTTTGGCGTCTTCAAAGGCCTTTACAGGGGAATACTGGCATCTGAAGGGAAAGAGACAATTTAAAAGTTTACTTAAAAGACCGTTTAAGGGTGCCAAAGTCCAATACAGTTACATGATGTTATCTAAAATAAATAGACAAATTAACTGTTAAGTTTAAATCCCCTTGGAGCCGCCAAAGGCAATTACAGGGCATAGAGGCATCAAAAGGGAAAGAAGCATTTGGAAAGCTTACTTTAATGCCACTTTGGGGATGCCAAAGGGCAAGAGAATTGCGGTGAGGCATCCAAAAATTTAGAGGAAAATTGAAGGATTAATCTAAATCCCCTTTGGCGTCTTCAAAGGCCTTTACAGGGGAATAATGGCATCTAAAGGGAAAGAGACAAATTAAAAGTTTCCTTAAAAGACCGTTTAGTGGTGCCAAAGTCCAATACAGTTAAATGATGTCTTCCAAAAATAAAAAGAGAAATTAACTGTTAAGTTTAAATCCCCTTTGGAGCCGCCAAAGGCAATCACAGGGGCATAGAGGCATCAAAGGGAAAGAAACATTTGGAAAGCTTACTTAATGCCACTTTGGGGATGACAAAGGGCAAGAGAATTGCGGTGAGGCATCCAAAAATTTAGAGGAAAATTGAAGGATTAATCTAAATCCCCTTTGGCGTCTTCAAAGCCTTTAGAGGGAATACTGGCATCTGAAGGGAAAGAGACAATTCAAAAGTTTACTTAAAAGACCGTTTAGGGTGCCAAAGTCCAATACAGTTGCATGATGTCTTCCAAAAATAAAAAGAAATTAACGGTTTACTTTAAATCCCCTTTGGAGCCGCCAAAGGCAATTACAGGGCATAGAGGCATCAAAAGGGAAAGAAACATTTGGAAAGCTTACTTTAATGCCACTTTGGGGATGCAAAGGGCAAAGAATTGCGGTGAGGCATCCAAAAATTTAGAGGAAAATTGAAGGATTAAATCTTAAATCCCCTTTGGCATCTTCAAAGCCATTACAGGGGAATAACTGGCATCTAAGGGAAAGAGACAATTCAAATTTACTTAAAGACCGTTTAGGGTGCCAAATCCAATACAGTTGCATGATGCCTTCACAAATAAAAAGAGACAATTAACGGTTATTAAATCCCCTTTGAGCCGCCAAAGGCAATTACAGGGCATAGAGGCATCAAAAGGGAAAGAAACATTTGGAAAGCTTACTTTATGCCACTTGGGATGCCAAGGGCAAGAGAATTGCGGTGAGGCATCCAAAATTAGAGGAAAATGAAGGATTAATCTAATCCCTTGCGTCTTCAAAGGCCTTTAAGGGAATAATGGCATCTAAGGAAAGAGACAATTAAAAGTTTCTTAAAAGACCGTTTAGGGTGCCAAAGTCCAAACAGTTAATGATGTCAAAAATAAAGAAAATTAACGTTATTTAAATCCCCTTGGAGCCGCAAAGGAATTAAGGCATAGAGCATCAAAAGGGAAAAACATTTGAAGCTATTTAATGCCATTTGGGGATCAAAGGGCAAGAGAATTGCGTGAGGCATCCAAAATTAGAGAAATTGAAGGATAATCTAAATCCCCTTGGTCTCAAAGCCTTTAAGGGAAATGGATCTGAAGGAAAGAGACATAAAGTTTCTTAAAGACCGTTTAGGGTGCCAAGTCCAATACAGTTCAGATGCTCCAAAAATAAAAAAAAATACGGTTTATTTAAATCCCCTTGAGCCGCCAAGGAATAAGGGCATAGAGGCATCAAAGGAAGAAACATTGGAAGCTTACTTAATGCCATTGGGGAGCAAAGGCAAGAGATTGCGGTGAGCATCCAAAAATTAGAGGAAATTGAAGGATAATCTAAATCCCTTTGGCGTCTCAAAGGCTTAAGGAAAGCATAGGGAAAGAGCAATAAAAGTTTCTAAAAGACTTGGGTGCCAGCCATACAGTTTGATCAAAAAAAAAAAAATTAACTTATTAACCCTTGGAGCCGCCAAAGCAATTAAGGGCATAGGCACAAGGAAAGAAACATTTGGAAAGCTTACTTTAATGCCACTTTGGGGATGCCAAAGGGCAAGAGAATTGCGGTGAGGCATCCAAAAATTTAGAGGAAAATTGAAGGATTAATCTAAATCCCCTTTGGCGTCTTCAAAGGCCTTTACAGGGAATAATGGCATCTGAAGGGAAAGAGACAATTCAAAAGTTTACTTAAAAGACCGTTTAGGGTGCCAAAGTCCAATACAGTTGCAATGTGCATCCAAAAATAAAAAAAAATTAAGGTTTACTTTAAATCCCCTTTGGAGCCGCCAAAGGAATAAGGGCATAGAGGCATCAAAAGGGAAAGAAACATTTGGAAAGCTTACTTTAAATGCCACTTTGGGGATGCCAAGGAGCAAGAGAATTGCGGTGAGGCATCCAAAAATTTAGAGGAAAATTGAAGGATTAATCTAAATCCCCTTTGGCGTCTTCAAAGGCCTTTACAGGGGAATACTGGCATCTGAAGGGAAAGAGACAAATTAAAAGTTTACTTAAAAGACCGTTTAGTGGTGCCAAAGTCCAATACAGTTAAATGATGTCTTCCAAAAATAAAAAGAGAAATTAACTGTTAAGTTTAAATCCCCTTTGGAGCCGCCAAAGGCAATCACAGGGCATAGAGGCATCAAAAGGGAAAGAAACATTTGGAAAGCTTACTTAATGCCACTTTGGGGATGACAAAGGGCAAGAGAATTGCGGTGAGGCATCCAAAATTTAGAGGAAAATTGAAGGATTAATCTAAATCCCCTTTGGCGTCTTCAAAGGCCTTTAGAGCGGAATACTGGATCTGAAGGGAAAGAGACAATTCAAAAGTTTACTTAAAAGACCGTTTAGGGGTGCCAAAGGTCCAATACAGTTGCATGTGGCATCCAAAAATAAAACAACAAATTAACGGTTTACTTTAGATCCCCTTTGGAGCCGCCAAAGGTAATTAGCAGGGCATAGAGGCATCAAAAGGGAAAGAAACATTTGGAAAGCTTACTTTAATGCCACTTTGGGGATGCCAAGGGCAAGAGAATTGCGGTGAGGCATCCAAAAATTTAGAGGAAAATTGAAGGATTAATCTAAATCCCCTTTGGCGTCTTCAAAGGCCTTTACAGGGGAATACTGGCATCTGAAGGGAAAGAGACAATTTAAAAGTTTACTTAAAAGACCGTTTAAGGGTGCCAAAGTCCAATACAGTTACATGATGTTATCCAAAAATAAAATAGAAAAATTAACGGTTTAACTTTAAAATCCCCTTTGGAGCCGCCAAAGGCAATTACAGGGCATAGAGGCATCAAAAGGGAAAGAAACATTTGGAAAGCTTAATTTAATGCCATTTTGGGGAAGCAAAGGGCAAGAGAATTGCGGTGAGGCATCCAAAAATTTAGAGGAAAATTGAAGGATTAATCTAAATCCCCTTTGGCGTCTTCAAAGGCCTTTACAGGGGAATAATGGCATCTAAAGGGAAAGAGACAATTAAAAGTTTCCTTAAAAGACCGTTTAGGGTGCCAAAGTCCAATACAGTTGCATGATGCCTTCCAAAAATAAAAAGAGAAATTAACTGTTTAAGTTTAAATCCCCTTTGGAGCCGCCAAAGGCAATTACAGGGGCATAGAGGCATCAAAAGGGAAAGAAGCATTTGGAAAGCTTACTTTAATGCCACTTTGGGGATGCCAAAGGGCAAGAGAATTGCGGTGAGGCATCCAAAAATTTAGAGGAAAATTGAAGGATTAATCTAAATCCCCTTTGGCGTCTTCAAAGGCCTTTACAGGGGAATAATGGCATCTAAACTGGCATCTGAAGGGAAAGAGACAATTAAAAGTTTACTTAAAAGACCGTTTAAGGGTGCCAAAGTCCAATACAGTTGCATGATGTCATCAAAATAAAAAGACAAATTAACGTTTACTTTAAATCCCCTTTGGAGCCGCCAAAGGCAATTACAGGAGCATAGAGGCATCAAAAGGGAGAGAAACATTTGGAAAGCTTAATTTAATGCCATTTTGGGGAGCTAAAGGGCAAGAGAATTGCGGTGAGGCATCCAAAAATTTAGAGGAAAATTGAAGGATTAATCTAAATCCCTTTGGCGTCTTCAAAGGCCTTTACAGGGGAATAATGGCATCTAAAGGGAAAGAGACAAATTAAAAGTTTCCTTAAAAGACCGTTTAGTGGTGCCAAAGTCCAATACAGTTAAATGATGTCTTCCAAAATAAAAAGAGAAATTAACTGTTAAGTTTAAATCCCCTTTGGAGCCGCCAAAGGCAATTACAGGGGCATAGAGGCATCAAAAGGGAAAGAAACATTTGGAAAGCTTACTTTAATGCCACTTTGGGGATGCAAAGGGCAAGAGAATTGCGGTGAGGCATCCAAAATTTAGAGGAAAATTGAAGGATTAATCTAAACCCTTTGGCGTCTTCAAAGGCCTTTACAGGGGAATAATGGCATCTAAAGGGAAAGAGACAAATTAAAAGTTTCCTTAAAAGACCGTTTAGTGGTGCCAAAGTCCAATACAGTTAATGATGTCTTCCAAAAATAAAAAGAGAAATTAACTGTTAAGTTTAAATCCCCTTTGGAGCCGCCAAAGGCAATTACAGGGGCATAGAGGCATCAAAAGGGAAAGAAACATTTGGAAAGCTTACTTTAATGCCACTTTGGGGATGACAAAGGGCAAGAGAATTGCGGTGAGGCATCCAAAAATTTAGAGGAAAATTGAAGGATTAATCTAAATCCCCTTTGGCGTCTTCAAAGGCCTTTACAGGGAATATGGCATCTGAAGGGAAAGAGACAAATTAAAAGTTTACTTAAAAGACCGTTTAGGGGTGCCAAGTCCAATACAGTTACATGATGTCTTCCAAAATAAAAGAAAATTAACGGTTACTTTAATCCCCTTTGGAGCCGCCAAGGCAATACGGGGCATAGAGGCATCAAAAGGGAAAGAAACATTTGGAAAGCTTACTTTAATGCCACTTTGGGGATGCAAAGGGCAAGAGAATTGCGGTGAGGCATCCAAAAATTTAGAGGAAAATTGAAGGATTAATCTAAATCCCCTTTGGCGTCTTCAAAGGCCTTTACAGGGGAATACTGGCATCTGAAGGGAAAGAGACAATTAAAAGTTTACTTAAAGACCGTTTAGGGTGCCAAGTCCAATACAGTTGCATGTGCATCCAAAATAAAAAGACAAATTAACGGTTTACTTTAATCCCCTTTGGAGCCGCCAAAGGCAATTACAGGGCATAGAGGCATCAAAAGGGAAAGAAATTTGGAAAGCTTACTTTAATGCCCTTTGGGGATGCCAAAGGGCAAGAGAATTGCGGTGAGGCATCCAAAATTTAGAGGAAAATTGAAGGATTAATCTAAATCCCCTTTGGCGTCTTCAAAGGCCTTTACAGGGGAATAATGGCATCTAAAGGGAAAGAGACAATTAAAAGTTTCCTTAAAAGACCGTTTAGTGGTGCCAAAGTCCAATACAGTTAAATGATGTCTTCCAAAAATAAAAAGAAATTAACGTTATTTTAAATCCCTTTGGAGCGCCAAAGGCAATTACAGGGGCATAGAGGCATCAAAAGGGAAAGAAACATTTGGAAAGCTTACTTTAATGCCACTTTGGGGATGCAAAGGGCAAGAGAATTGCGGTGAGGCATCCAAAAATTTAGAGGAAAATTGAAGGATTAATCTAAATCCCCTTTGGCGTCTTCAAAGGCCTTTACAGGGGAATACTGGCATCTGAAGGGAAAGAGACAATTTAAAAGTTTACTTAAAAGACCGTTTAGGGGTGCCAAGTCCAATACAGTTGCATGATGTCTCCAAAAATAAAAAGAGAAATTAACGGTTACTTTAAATCCCCTTTGGAGCCGCAAAGGCAATTACAGGGCATAGAGGCATCAAAAGGGAAAGAAACATTTGGAAAGCTTACTTTAATGCCACTTTGGGGATGCAAAGGGCAAGAGAATTGCGGTGAGGCATCCAAAATTTAGAGGAAAATTGAAGGATTAATCTAAATCCCTTTGGCGTCTTCAAAGGCCTTTACAGGGGAATATGGCATCTGAAGGGAAAGGAGACAATTTAAAGTTTCCTTAAAAGACGTTTAGTGGGTGCCAAAGTCCAATACAGTTGCATGATGTTACCAAAATAAAAAGAAAATTAACGGTTTAGTTTAAATCCCCTTTGGAGCCGCCAAAGGCAATTACAGGGGCATAGAGGCATCAAAAGGGAAGAAACATTTGGAAAGCTTACTTTAATGCCACTTTGGGGATGCAAAGGGCAAGAGAATTGCGGTGAGGCATCCAAAAATTTAGAGGAAAATTGAAGGATTAATCTAAATCCCTTTGGCGTCTTCAAAGGCCTTTACAGGGGAATAATGGCATCTAAGGGAAAGAGACAAATTAAAAGTTTCCTTAAAAGACCGTTTAGTGGTGCCAAAGTCCAATACAGTTGCATGATGTCTTCCAAAAATAAAAAGAAATTAACGTTAAGTTTAAATCCCCTTTGGAGCCGCCAAAGGCAATTACAGGGGCATAGAGGCATCAAAAGGGAAAGAAACATTTGGAAAGCTTACTTTAATGCCACTTTGGGGATGCCAAAGGGCAAGAGAATTGCGGTGAGGCATCCAAAAATTTAGAGGAAAATTGAAGGATTAATCTAAATCCCCTTTGGCGTCTTCAAAGCCTTTACAGGGGAATACTGGCATCTAAAGGGAAAGAGACAATTTAAAAGTTTACTTAAAAGACCGTTTAGGGTGCCAAAGTCCAATACAGTTACATGATGTTTCCAAAAATAAAAGAAAATTAACGGTTAATTTTAAATCCCCTTTGGAGCCGCCAAAGGCAATTACAGGGGCATAGAGGCATCAAAAGGGAAAGAAACATTTGGAAAGCTTACTTTAATGCCACTTTGGGGATGCAAAGGGCAAGAGAATTGCGTGAGGCATCCAAAATTTAGAGGAAAATTGAAGGATTAATCTAAATCCCCTTTGGCGTCTTCAAAGGCCTTTACAGGGGAATACTGGCATCTGAAGGGAAAGAGACAATTAAAAGTTTACTTAAAAGACCGTTTAGGGGTGCCAAAGTCCAATACAGTTCATGATGTCATCCAAAAATAAAAAGACAAATTAACGGTTTACTTTAAATCCCCTTTGGAGCCGCCAAAGGCAATTACAGGGGCATAGAGGCATCAAAAGGGAAAGAAACATTTGGAAAGCTTACTTAATGCCACTTTGGGGAGCTAAAGGGCAAGAGAATTGCGGTGAGGCATCCAAAAATTTAGAGGAAAATTGAAGGATTAATCTAAATCCCCTTTGGCGTCTTCAAAGGCCTTTACAGGGGAATACTGGCATCTAAAGGGAAAGAGACAAATTAAAAGTTTCCTTAAAAGACCGTTTAGGGTGCCAAAGTCCAATACAGTTGCATGATGTCATCCAAAATAAAAAGAGAAATTAACGGTTAAGTTTAAATCCCCTTTGGAGCCGCCAAAGGCAATTACAGGGGCATAGAGGCATCAAAAGGGAAAGAAACATTTGGAAAGCTTACTTTAATGCCACTTTGGGGATGCCAAAGGGCAAGAGAATTGCGGTGAGGCATCCAAAAATTTAGAGGAAAATTGAAGGATTAATCTAAATCCCCTTTGGCGTCTTCAAAGGCCTTTACAGGGGAATACTGGCATCTGAAGGGAAAGAGACAAATTAAAAGTTTACCTTAAAAGACCGTTTAGGGGTGCCAAAGTCCAATACAGTTACATGATGTCTTCCAAAAATAAAAAGACAAATTAACGGTTTACTTTAAATCCCCTTTGGAGCCGCCAAAGGCAATTACAGTGGCATAGAGGCATCAAAAGGGAAAGAAACATTTGGAAAGCTTACTTTAATGCCACTTTGGGGATGCAAAGGGCAAGAGAATTGCGGTGAGGCATCCAAAAATTTAGAGGAAAATTGAAGGATTAATCTAAATCCCCTTTGGCGTCTTCAAAGGCCTTTACAGGGGAATAATGGCATCTAAAGGGAAAGAGACAAATTAAAAGTTTCCTTAAAAGACCGTTTAGTGGTGCCAAAGTCCAATACAGTTAAATGATGTCTTCCAAAAATAAAAAGAGAAATTAACTGTTAAGTTTAAATCCCCTTTGGAGCCGCCAAAGGCAATCACAGGGGCATAGAGGCATCAAAAGGGAAAGAAACATTTGGAAAGCTTACCTTAATGCCACTTTGGGGATGACAAAGGGCAAGAGAATTGCGGTGAGGCATCCAAAAATTTTAGAGGAAAATTGAAGGATTAATCTAAATCCCCTTTGGCGTCTTCAAACCTTTAGAGCGGAATACTGGAATCTGAAGGGAAAGAGACAATTCAAAAGTTTACTTATAAGACCGTTTAGGGGTGCCAAGGTCCAATACAGTTGCATGGTGGCATCCAAAAATAAAACAACAAATTAACGGTTTACTTTAGATCCCCTTTGGAGCCGCCAAGGTAATTAGAGTGGCATAGAGGCATCAAAAGGGAAAGAAACATTTGGAAAGCTTACTTTAATGCCACTTTGGGGATGCCAAGGAGCAGAGAATTGCGGTGAGGCATCCAAAAATTTAGAGGAAAATTGAAGGATTAATCTAAATCCCCTTTGGCGTCTTCAAAGGCCTTTACAGGGGAATACTGGCATCTGAAGGGAAAGAGACAATTTAAAAGTTTACTTAAAAGACCGTTTAGGGTGCCAAAGTCCAATACAGTTACATGATGTTATCTAAAAATAAATAGACAAATTAACGGTTTACTTTAAATCCCCTTTGGAGCCGCCAAAGGCAATTACAGGAGCATAGAGGCATCAAAAGGGAGAAAACATTTGGAAAGCTTAATTTAATGCCATTTTGGGGAAGCTAAAGGGCAAGAGAATTGCGGTGAGGCATCCAAAAATTTAGAGGAAAATTGAAGGATTAATCTAAATCCCCTTTGGCGTCTTCAAAGGCCTTTACAGGGAATAATGGCATCTAAAGGGAAAGAGACAAATTAAAAGTTTACCTTAAAAGACCGTTTAGGGTGCCAAAGTCCAATACAGTTGCATGATGCCTTCCAAAAATAAAAAGAAATTAACTGTTAAGTTTAAATCCCTTTGGAGCCGCCAAAGGCAATTACAGGGGCATAGAGGCATCAAAAGGGAAAGAAGCATTTGGAAAGCTTACTTTAATGCCACTTTGGGGATGCCAAAGGGCAAGAGAATTGCGGTGAGGCATCCAAAAATTTAGAGGAAAATTGAAGGATTAATCTAAATCCCTTTGGCGTCTTCAAAGGCCTTTACAGGGGAATAATGGCATCTAAAGGAAAGAGACAAATTAAAAGTTTCCTTAAAAGACGTTTAGGGGGTGCCAAAGTCCAATACAGTTACATGATGTTCATCCAAAAATAAAAAGAAATTAACTGTTAGTTTAAATCCCCTTTGGAGCCGCCAAAGGCAATTACAGGGCATAGAGGCATCAAAAGGGAAAGAAACATTTGGAAAGCTTACTTTAATGCCACTTTGGGGATGCCAAAGGGCAAGAGGGGGGGGGGGGGGGGGGGGGGGGGGGGGGGGGGGGGTTTTTTTTTTTTTTTTTTTTTTTTTTTTTTTTTTTTTTTTTTCATGAGTTATCCAAAAATAAAAAGACAAATTAACGGTTTACTTTAAATCCCCTTTGGAGCCGCCAAAGGCAATTACAGGGCATAGAGGCATCAAAAGGGAAGAAACATTTGGAAAGCTTACTTTAATGCCACTTTGGGGATGCTAAAGGGCAAGAGAATTGCGGTGAGGCATCCAAAAATTTAGAGGAAAATTGAAGGATTAATCTAAATCCCCTTTGGCGTCTTCAAAGGCCTTTACAGGGGAATATGGCATCTGAAGGGAAAGAGACAAATTAAAAGTTTACTTAAAAGACCGTTTAGGGTGCCAAGGGCCAATAGTGATGGCATCCAAAAATAAAAAAGAAATTAACGGTTTACTTTAAATCCCCTTTGGAGCCGCCAAAGGCAATTAAGTGGCATAGAGGCATCAAAAGGGAAAAGAACATTTGGAAAGCTTACTTTAATGCCACTTTGGGGATGCCAAAGGGCAAGAGAATTGCGGTGAGGCATCCAAAAATTTAGAGGAAAATTGAAGGATTAATCTAAATCCCCTTTGGCGTCTTCAAAGGCCTTTACAGGGAATACTGGCATCTAAGGGAAAGAGACAAATTAAAAGTTTCCTTAAAAGACCGTTTAGTGGGTGCCAAAGTCCAATACAGTTGCATGATGCCTTCCAAAAATAAAAAGAGAAAATTAACTGTTAAGTTTAAATCCCCTTTGGAGCCGCCAAAGGCAATTACAGGGGCATAGAGGCATCAAAAGGGAAAGAAGCATTTGGAAAGCTTACTTTAATGCCACTTTGGGGATGCCAAAGGGCAAGAGAATTGCGGTGAGGCATCCAAAAATTTAGAGGAAAATTGAAGGATTAATCTAAATCCCCTTTGGCGTCTTCAAAGCTTTCAGGGGATATGCATCTAAGGGAAAGAGACAAATAAAAGTTCTTAAAGACCGTTTAGGTGCCAAAGTCCAATACATTATGATGTTCAAAATAAAGAAATTACGGTTATTTAATCCCTTTGGAGCGCAAAGGCAATTACAGGCATAGAGCATCAAAAGGAAGAAACATTGGAAACTTATTTATGCCACTTGGAGCAAAGGGCAAGAGAATTGCGGTGAGGCATCCAAATTTAGAGGAAAATTGAAGGATAATCTAAATCCCTTTGGCGTCTTCAAAGGCCTTTAGGGAATATGCATCTAAGGGAAAGAGCAAATTAAAAGTTTCTTAAAAGACCGTTTAGGGTGCCAAAGTCCAATACAGTTGCATGATGTCATCCAAAAATAAAAAGAGAAATTTACGGTTAAGTTTTAAATCCCCTTTGGAGCCGCCAAAGGCAATTACAGGGCATAGAGGCATCAAAAGGGAAAGAAACATTTGGAAAGCTTACTTTAATGCCACTTGGGGATGCCAAAGGGCAAGAGAATTGCGGTGAGGCATCCAAAACTTTAGAGGAAAATTGAAGGATTAATCTAAATCCCCTTTGGCGTCTTCAAAGGCCTTTACAGGGGAATACTGGATCTGAAGGGAAAGAGACAAATCAAAAGTTTACTTAAAAGACCGTTTAGGGGTGCAAAGTCCAATACAGTTGCATGATGGCATCCAAAAATAAAAAACAATTTAACGGTTTACTTTAAATCCCCTTTGGAGCCGCCAAAGGCAATTAGAGGGCATAGAGGCATCAAAAGGGAAAGAAACATTTGGAAAGCTTACTAATGCATTTGGGGATGCAAGGCAAGAGAATTGCGTGAGCATCAAAATTAAGGAAAATGAGATTAATTAACTTTTCTAAGCCTTACAGGGAATATGGATCTAAGAAAGACATTAAGCTAAAAGACCTTTAGTCAAGTCCATACAGTGATGGCTTAAAATAAGAAAATTAAGGTTTAAATCCTTTGGCCGCCAAGAATACAGGATAAGGCATCAAAAGGGAAAGAACATTTGAAAGCTTACTTATGCACTTTGGGGATGCCAAGGCAAGAGAATTGCTGAGGCATCAAATTTAGAGGAAAATTGAAGGATTAATCTAATCCTTTGTTCAAAGGCTTTACAGGAATATGGATCTAAGGGAAAGGACAATAAAAGTTTCTTAAAAGACTTTAGGCAATCATACAGTGCATGGTCTAAAATAAAAAGAATTAACGTTTACTTAATCCCTTGAGCCCAAGGCAATTACAGGGATAGAGGCATCAAAAGGAAAGAAACATTGGAAAGCTTACTTTAATGCCATTTTGGGATGCCAAGGCAAGGAATTGCGTGAGGCATCCAAAAATTTAGAGAAATTGAAGATTAATCTAAATC
The DNA here is from genome assembly GCF_036320965.1 of Panulirus ornatus. NCBI lineage: Eukaryota > Metazoa > Arthropoda > Malacostraca > Decapoda > Palinuridae > Panulirus > Panulirus ornatus. The sequence goes on along the minus strand of NC_092268.1, from coordinate 1,244,713 downwards.
CCTTTGGCGTCTTCAAGGCCTTACAGGGGATATGCATCTAAGGAAGAGACAATAAAAGTTTACTTAAAAGACGTTTAGGTGCCAAAGTCAATACAGTTCATGATGCATCAAAATAAAAGAGAATTAAGGTATTTAATCCCCTTTGGAGCGCCAAAGGCAATTACAGGGGCATAAGGCATCAAAAGGGAAAGAAACATTTGGAAAGCTTACTTTATGCCACTTTGGGATGCCAAAGGGCAAGAGAATTGCGGTGAGGCATCCAAAAATTTAGAGGAAAATTGAAGGATTAATCTAAATCCCCTTTGGCGTCTTCAAAGGCCTTTACAGGGGAATACTGGCATCTGAAGGAAAGAGACAATTAAAAGTTTACTTAAAAGACGTTTAGGGGTGCCAAAGTCCAATACAGTTGCATGTGTCATCCAAAAATAAAAAGACAAATTAACGGTTATTTAAATCCCCTTTGGAGCCGCCAAAGGCAATTACAGGGCATAGAGGCATCAAAAGGGAAAGAAACATTTGGAAAGCTTACTTTAATGCCACTTTGGGGATGCCAAAGGGCAAGAGAATTGCGTGGAGGCATCCAAAATTTAGAGGAAAATTGAAGGATTAATCTAAATCCCCTTTGGCGTCTTCAAAGGCCTTTACAGGGGAATACTGGCATCTGAAGGGAAAGAGACAAATCAAAAGTTTACTTAAAAGACTTTAGGGGTGCCAAAGTCCAATACAGTTGCATGATGTCATCCAAAAATAAAAAGAGAAATTAACGGTTTACTTTAAATCCCCTTTGAAGCCGCCAAAGGCAATTACAGGGGCATATAGGCATCAAAAGGGAAAGAAACATTTGGAAAGCTTACTTTAATGCCACTTTGGGGATGCCAAAGGGCAAGAGAATTGCGGTGAGGCATCCTAAAATTTAGAGGAAAATTGAAGGATTAATCTAAATCCCCTTTGGCGTCTTCAAAGGCCTTTACAGGGGAATAATGGCATCTGAAGGTGAAGAGACACAATTAAAAGTTACTTAAAAGACCGTTTGGGTGCCAAGGTCCAATACAGTTGCATGTGGCATCCAAAAATAAAAGAAAATTAACGGTTAAATTTAAATCCCTTTGGCGCCGCCAAAGGCAATTACAGGGGCATAGAGGCATCAAAAGGGAAAGAAACATTTGGAAAACTTACTTTAATGCCACTTTGGGGATGCCAAAGGGCAAGAGAATTGCGTGAGGCATCCAAAAATTTAGAGGAAAATTGAAGGATTAATCTAAATCCCTTTGGCGTCTTCAAAGGCCTTTACAGGGGAATAATGGCATCTGAAGGGAAAGAGACAAATTAAAAGTTTACTTAAAAGACCTTTAGGGGTGCCAAAGTCCAATACAGTTGCATGATGGCATCAAAAATAAAAAGAAAATTAAGTTTATTTAATCCACTTTGAGCCGCAAAGGCAATTACAGGGGCATAGAGGCATCAAAAGGGAAAAACATTTGGAAAGCTTACGTTAATGCCACTTTGGGGATGCAAATGGCAAGAGAATTGCGTGAGGCATCTACAATTAGAGGAAAATGAAGGATTAATTAAATCCCCTTGCGACTTCAAAGGGCCTTTACAGTGAATAATGGCATCTAAGGAAAGGACAAATAAAAGTTTCTTAAAAGACGATTTAGGAATGCCAAGTCATACAGTTGCAATGTGATCCAAAATAAAAGACAAATTAACGGTTAAGTATTATCCCTTGGAGCCGCAAAGGCAATATCAGGGCAATAGAGGCATCAAAAGGGAAAGAAAACATTTGGAAAGCTTACTTTAATGCCACTTTGGGATGCAAAGGGCAAGAGAATTGGGTGAGGCATCCAAAAATTTAGAGGAAAATTGAAGGATTAATCTAAATCCCCTTGGCGTCTTAAAGGCCTTTACAGGGAATACTGGATCTGAAGGGAAAGAGACGAAATTAAAAGTTTACTTAAAGACCGTTTAGGGGTGCCAAGGTCCAATACAGTTGCATGGTGGCATCCAAAAATAAAGACAAATTAAAGGTTTACTTTAAATCCCTTTGGGCCGCCAAAGGCAATTACAGGGGCATAAGGCATCAAAAGGAAAGGGAATACATTGAAAGGCTCTTACACAGGGGATGCAATAGGCAAAATCTGTACATCAATAAGGATCTTACAGACTGACAATGAGGATCGTTATACATTCAATAAGGCATCTTACAGCTGACAATGGGATCTTATACATTGAATAAGGCATCTTACAGACTGAAATGGGATCTTATACATTCAATAAGGCATCTTACAGACTGACAATGGGATCTTATACATTGAATAAGGCATCTTACAGACTGACAATGGGATCTTATACATTAATAAGGCATCTTAAGACATGACAACATATGGCATCTCGATATGACATTAATAAGGCATCTTACAGACTGACAATGGATCTTATACATTCAATAAGGCATCTTACAGACTGACAATGGGATCTTATACATTCAATAAGGCATCTTACAGACTGACAATGGGATCTTATACATTCAATAAGGCATCTTACAGACTGACAATGGGATCTTATACATTCAATAAGGCATCTTACAGACTGACAATGGGATCTTATACATTCAATAAGGCATCTTACAGACTGACAATGGGATCTTATACATTCAATAAGGCATCTTACAGACTGACAATGGGATCTTATACATTCAATAAGGCATCTTACAGACTGACAATGGGATCTTATACATTAATAAGGCATCTTACAGACTGACAATGGGATCTTATACATTCAATAAGGCATCTTACAGACTGACAATGGGATCTTATACATTCAATAAGGCATCTTACAGACTGACAATGGGATCTTATACATTCAATAAGGCATCTTACAGACTGACAATGGGATCTTATACATTCAATAAGGCATCTTACAGACTGACAATGGGATCTTATACATTCAATAAGGCATCTTACAGACTGACAATGGGATCTTATACATTCAATAAGGCATCTTACAGACTGACAATGGGATCTTATACATTCAATAAGGCATCTTACAGACTGACAATGGATCTTATACATTCAATAAGGCATCTTACAGACTGACAATGGGATCTTATACATTCAATAAGGCATCTTACAGACTGACAATGGGATCTTATACATTGAATAAGGCATCTTACAGACTGACAATGGGATCTTATACATTGAATAAGGCATCTTACAGACTGACAATGGGATCTTATACATTCAATAAGGCATCTTACAGACTGACAATGGGATCTTATACATTCAATAAGGCATCTTACAGACTGACAATGGGATCTTATACATTGAATAAGGCATCTTACAGACTGACAATGGGATCTTATACATTCAATAAGGCATCTTACAGACTGACAATGGGACTAAATACATCTTACATACATATCTAATTATAAGGCATTCTATATTACATGGATGAGCCAATGGATCTTATACATTCAATAAGGCATCTTACAGACTGACAATGGGATCTTATACATTCAATAAGGCATCTTACAGACTGACAATGGGATCTTATACATTGAATAAGGCATCTTACAGACTGACAATGGGATCTTATACATTCAATAAGGCATCTTACAGACTGACAATGGGATCTTATACATTCAATAAGGCATCTTACAGACTGACAATGGGATCTTATACATTGAATAAGGCATCTTACAGACTGACAATGGGATCTTATACATTGAATAAGGCATCTTACAGACTGACAATGGGATCTTATACATTCAATAAGGCATCTTACAGACTGACAATGGGATCTTATACATTGAATAAGGCATCTTACAGACTGACAATGGGATCTTATACATTGAATAAGGCATCTTACAGACTGACAATGGGATCTTATACATTCAATAAGGCATCTTACAGACTGACAATGGGATCTTATACATTGAATAAGGCATCTTACAGACTGACAATGGGATCTTAACATTCGAATAAGGCATCTTACAGACTGACAATGGGATCTTATACATTCAATAAGGCATCTTACAGACTGACAATGGGATCTTATACATTCAATAAGGCATCTTACAGACTGACAATGGGATCTTATACATTCAATAAGGCATCTTACAGACTGACGTGTCCACAATGGATTAAATGCGTCATTCCATTATTTTCGCAGTCCACTTTCATACGTGTGGCGCCAACACTCTCCTTGGACACTAATAAATCTTATCCATAAATAAATATTTTCATTCGTATATGACCAGTGCGGAATGAGCCAAGAATCTTTCACTGAACTCGCGAGAAAACTCTTAAAGAAACACCATAACACATGAACACAAGAGTTATTGTAATGCTGACCAAATGTCAGTCCTGCCTTTGACAACATACCAGTTCCATCATGACCGAGCCCCACATACACCATCCCAGTACACTAACGAGCCAACTATCATTTTCGAGGTATTTCTCAGTTCAAAGTAGGACAGATTTGTTTTCTTTCCTCATCAATCACATACACCGTCCTCTTATCTAAAGACATCTCATTAATCTAAGAAAACTCATTAATCATCTATAACGAGAGTGGTAATTACAATATCACACACGAGATCTCACCTATTGGGAAACCAAAGGGTAACTGCTCGCTCCGGTGACACGAGAGGAACATCACTTGGTTTCCCGCCACCTGATGGTGTCTCCTCACTTTTTTTTTACTATGATGATGAGAGTAATCATGAACACTCACTGACAAATACCGTTCATATAAGCCAAATTCTGATTTATGTATTACATAAGCTTTGAAAATCCCTACTTTGTTCATCAGCCTAGGTCATCTTATATACATTTGCTCATGATTATCACCTTCATTGGATATAGTTGCAATAAATAAGTCGTGTTCTCCTTCGTCCTGTATAAACAAAGCTCCCAATTGGTCAAAAGAAAAATGGAGTTAGCCAATCAGCATTGCAAGCCATGCCATCACGGTCGATTTCATTTCTATCAGAAGATTAATCTTTTATAGAACCCTTTCGAAACCCGAATTAATATATCTAGTTTTGATGAAAAAGCCTAAATATGTCTAGGTAATTACAATTGAATTAGTGACAGGGGCCATATTACCAGCCCGAAGGATAAATCAGATTTCTAAATTTTAACTGATTTATCAGAGAGCGTCCTGAGAGATGGTGTTTATATACAACTTACGTAGAATATTTTTAGGACAATTTATATAATGAATTATGCAAATAAGGTTTAGTATATGCTATCTAATAGAAAACATTTCCTTCAATAAATTATAACCCAGCATTTATGAAATTGTTTTGAAATTAATACCGAAAATAGATACAAAACCATGAGATAAAATATAACGCAACCTGTAATTAAAAGTTCGTCGTGACTCTCGTAATGTTTGTTGTGATGCAGGAACACGTTTCTTGTATATTTCATCCATAATAACGAAGTGATAATAGATTATCTACTGTATGCAGCAACAATAAGTGAGTAATGTAACCTTCGTACCATTTAAAAAGTAGATACGTTTTTATCCAGTAAGGTAGTTATGAAACACTCCAACAAGGGTGTCGCATCGTTCGTAAACTTTTAGAAATAAACTTTCAACTCGTTGAATTTGTACAATGTGCCTGATCCACACATCCTGTATAATTCCAGGAACTCTGTTTTTCTTTCCCATTCTGAAATGTTATGTCAAGAAGGCACAAAGTTAACATAAGTGAGTTTTACCACTGTAGTTAATGGAACATTGACATGGAAACTTTTGTGTTTCTGATTATTGAGGAATTAAAAGCTCTCATGATCAGATTTATTTTTATATTATTATCTGTGTAACGGTAATATCACAGCAGTAATGTTTGTGGTGCATATTTAGTATGAACCAAAATATCACAGGCATTTTAGTTTAAGGTCACCTGTCAAGGGTTTCAGTATTTGTAATTTGATATGAGTCAGTTTAGGCAACATAGCTAGATCCTTCTGAACAGAAAACATTAAATACATAAAAACTGTATGCAGACCAAGTCATCTCTTATTACATTTTGCCCAACATTAAGATAAGACTACTCCCTCGACATACATTTATAAACTCTGCGAACATAAATGTCATTAAGTTTCATTTGTGTTGACATTGCTCAGTCTCACTAAACATTAAGATCTTTACTTTTGATTTTCTTATCAGAAATGTACAACACCTAGGTATGTCAAGGTAAGTATTTGTATGAGCGTACACATTTCTGATTTGTTTCCTCAGTTATAGAGATACATTTTACATAGAATGCCACATCAATTAGTGATACTAGGCACTCTAACCTATGCCATGTTATGCATAACTAAAACAGGACCTATAAAATGAAGTTGCGAGTGCAGAGATTGTTTTTAAAATTAGTTTGTGAAAAGTTGGATATCAACTGTTGCATTTATGTAATTTGTAAGAGAAATAATGTGCTTGATGTTACTCTCTAAACTTTATGAGCTTTGTATTATGTGCTGTTCAGCATTTCTTATTGTAATATACCCATCCACCCAGTCTAGAATTGACATGAAAGAACTGGTTTTGTATTTGTCATATTATGTGTTAGCCCTTATAATGGTTATACCAACTCGAGAAGTTTCTTTGTTTCTTGTCAAGTGATAAAGATATGCTTGTGGCATGAGAAGCGTGGGAGGTGGGTTGATTAGAAAAGATATGTTCCAGTGCTTGATTGTATTTATGTGTGTATGAAATGCATTGAGATACATAGAAAGAAAAATCTGAAGTGCATTGAATGTCTTTATATAGTGGTACAAATGAAATATGAAATCTTTTCTTTCAAACTATTCGCCATTTCCTGCATTAGCAAGGTAGCGTTAAGAACAGAGGACTGGGCTTCTGAGAGAATATCCTCGTCTGGCCCCCTTCTCTGTTCTTTCTTTTGAAAAATTAAAAAAAAAACGAGGGGAGGATTTCCAGCCCCCCGCTCCCTCCCCTTTTAGTCGCCTTCTACGACACGCAGGGAATACGTGGGAAGTATTCTCTATCCCCTATCCCCAGGATAGAAATATGAAATATTTTCATGAAATATTTGAAGTGATTTAAGATGTTGTTACACCAAGCATTCAAATGTTAAGTGACCATGAAATTGCACCATAGAACAGTGCTGTGACCTCTTAGAAAAATGTCCTTAACACAAAGCATATTACATTGCTTTAATTCTTGTGGATGTGTACCATATTATCTGTGAAGCCTGGAGTCTACATCTTACAGTAATTTCCACGTGTTTAGAATGCACATAAGGAGTTAGGAATTCTTATTCATGTGAATGGAAGCATACTGGTATACTGTGGCCAATCTATGTACTACCTTTATAAGTTATAATCACAGGATTTCATATATTTGTAGATGTGAAGTGTTGCTGCATCTATTTTTATAAAAAGATATCAATTATCGTTGTTGAGATTTTTACGTGTAGTTTTAATGTCCTTGAATATATGTTAGGAGGTAGTTGAAAGGTAGCCACTAACCAGAGAGTTATTTATATTGCATGTACTACCCACCTAGGTATTGGGAAAGTTAGTGATGACTGTGTGGTGCGTCACCACTTCTGTGGTTGTCAGCTTGCATTCCTATGTCGGAGGTAGCTACTGGCATTCTGTCCACCAACATACAATCTCTCCTGTCACACATAACCCTTGACAACCCTGAACTCACAACTCGTTCTTCATAACTCAAGGTTTTGTGCAGTAAATGCTGTGCGTTATCCCTCCCTTGGTAAGTGGTAAGAGCAGTTGATGAAAGTAGTAGGTAGAAACATTAAGTAGAAGTGTTTTTTATTTATTTTGCTTTGTCGCTGTCTCCCGCGTTTGCGAGGTAGCGCAAGGAAACAGACGAAAGAAATGGCCCAACCCACCCCCATACACATGTATATACATACACGTCCACACACGCAAATATACATACCTATACATCTCAATGTACACATATATATACACACAGACACATACATATATAACCATGCACACAATTCACACTGTCTGCCTTTATTCATTCCCATCGCCACCTCGCCACACATGGAATACCATCCCCCTCCCCCCTCATGTGTGCGAAGTAGCGCTAGGAAAAGACAACAAAGGCCCCATTTGTTCACACTCAGTCTCTAGCTGTCATGCAATAATACCCGAAACCACAGCTCCTTTTCCACATCCAGGCCCCACACAACTTTCCATGGTTTACCCCAGCCGCTTCACATGCCCTGATTCAATCTACTGACAGCACGTCAACCCCGGTATACCACATCGATCCAATTCACTCTATTCCTTGCCCGCCTTTCACCCTCCTGCATGTTCAGGCCCCGATCACTCAAAATCTTTTTCACTCCATCTTTCCACCTCCAATTTGATCTCCCACTTCTCCTCGTTCCCTCCACCTCCGACACATATATCCTCTTGGTCAATCTTTCCTCACTCATTCTCTCCATGTGCCCAAACCATTTCAAAACACCCTCTTCTGCTCTCTCAACCACACTTTTTATTTCCACACATCTCTCTTACCCTTACATTACTTACTCGATCAAACCACCTCACACCACACATTGTCCTCAAACATCTCATTTCCAGCACATCCACCCTCTTGCGCACAACTCTATCCATAGCGCACGCCTCACAACCATACAACATTGTTGGAACAACTATTCCTTCAAACATACCCATTTTTGCTTTCCGAGATAATGTTCTCGACTTCCAAACATTCTTCAAGGCTCCCAGGTTTTTCGCCCCCTCCCCCACCCTACAATTCACTTCCGCTTCCATGGTTCCATCCGCTGCCTGATCCACTCCCAGATATCTAAAACACTTTACTTCCTCCAGTTTTTCTCCAATCAATCTTACCTCCCAATTGACTTGACCCTCAACCCTACTGTACCTAATAACCTTGCTCTTATTCACATTTACTCTTAAATTTCTTCTTTCACACACTTTACCAAACTCAGTCACCAGCTTCTGCAGTTTCTCATATGAATCAGCCACCAGTGCTGTATCATCAGCGAACAACAACTGACTCACTTCCCAAGCTCTCTCATCCACAACAGACTTCATACTTGCCCCTCTTTCCAAAACTCTTGCATTCACCTCCCTAACAACCCCATCCATAAACAAATTAAACAACCATGGAGACATCACACACCCCTGCCGCAAACCTACATTCACTGAGAACCAATGACTTTCCTCTCTTCCTACACGTACACATGCCTTACATCCTCGATAAACAGTTTTCACTGCTTCTAACAACTTGCCTCCCACACCATATATTCTTAATACCTTCCACAGAGCATCTCTATCAACTCTATCATATGCTTTCTCCAGATCCATAAATGCTACATACAAATCCATTTGCTTTTCTAAGTATTTCTCACATACATTCTTCAAAGCAAACACCTGATCCACACATCCTCTACCACTTCTGAAACACACTGCTCTTCCCCAATCTGATGCTCTGTACATGCCTTCACCCTCTCAATCAATACCCTCCCATATAATTTACCAGGAATACTCAACTAACTTATACCTCTGTAATTTGAGCACTCACTCTTATCCCCTTTGCCTTTGTACAATGGCACTATGCATGCATTCCGCCAATCCTCAGGCACCTCACTATGAGTCATACATACATTAAATAACCTTACCAACCAGTCAGCAATACAGTCACCCCCTTTTTTAATAAATTCCACTGCAATACCATTCAAACCTGCTGCCTTGCCAGCTTTCATCTTCCACAAAGCTTTTACTACCTCTTCTCTGTTTACCAAATCATTTTCCCTAACCCTCTCACTTTGCACGGCACCTATACCAAAACACCCTATATCTGCCACTCTATCATCAAACACATTCAACAAACCTTCAAAATACTCACTCCATCTCCTTCTCACGTCACCACTACTTGTTTTCACCTCCCCATTAGCGCCCTTCACTGAAGTTCCCATTTGCTCCCTTGTCTTACGCACTTTATTTACCTCCTTCCAGAACATCTTTTTATTCTCCCTAAAATGTAATGATATTCTTTCACCCCAACTCTCATTTGCCCTCTTTTTCACCTCTTGTACCTTTCTCTTGACCTCCTGTCTCTTTCTTTTATACATCTCCCACTCAATTGCATTTTTTCCCTGCAAAAATGGTCCAAATGCCTCTCTCTTCTCTTTCACTAATAATCTTACTTCTTCATCCCACCACTCACTACCCTTTCTAATCAACCCACCTCCCACGCTTCTCATGCCACAAGCATCTTTTACACAATCCATCACTGATTCCCTAAATACATCCCATTCCTCCCCCACTCCCCTTACTTCCATTGTTCTCACCTTTTTCCATTCTGTACTCAGTCTCTCCTGGTACTTCCTCACACAAGTCTCCTTCCCAAGCTCACTTACTCTCACCACCCTCTTCACCCCAACATTCACTCTTCTTTTCTGAAAACCTATACAAATCTTCACCTTATCCTCCACAAGATAATGATCAGACATCCCTCCAGTTGCACCTCTCAGCAAATTAACATTAATATTAAGTAGAAGTAGTAGATAGAATGAGGTGGGAGCTTTACATAGAAGTAGTAGGCTGGAAGATCAGGCAGAGATGTTAGGTAGTTGTAGTTGGTAGGAATATTAGGGTGGTCTATTAGGGTGAGGAGAGTTATGCTATGGCCATCCCCTTGAGGGAGTTTCCAAAAGGACAGGTCATCAGAGATATACACGTAGATAGATAGATATGACTGTTGTACTTAATTTGTTGCTTTTCCATGTCCTTTTTTTATGTACCTCTTTCAGTGCACTGGGTGATAATTTCTGGTCTTGCATTGCTATGTTTGACATGGCTGTTTGTTAGTTTCTCCAAGTTCATTTATTTTAGGCTTTGATATTTTATTGTTTGATTTTCTAGCTCTTTTTAGTCTGTGTTAATTATTAATATTTATATATGTTTATTTGTTATATTTAATTGCTGTTTCCCACTGATGCGGGAAACAGACGAATAATGGCCCATCCACTCATATACCCATGTATACATAGACACCCATACATGCACATGTACATACACACTTATACATATATATACACAGTTACATATTGATACTTGCTTGCTTTCTTCAATTACCCGTGCCACCCCACAGGAAACAGCATCACCACCCCCCTGCGTCAGCGAGGTAGCACCAGTTAAGCAGACCAAAAAAGGCCACATTCATGTGCGAAGTGAGAGGGTTAGGGAGAATGGTTTGGTAAACAGATAAGAGGGAGTGGAAGCTTTGCGGAAGATGAAAGCCGGCAAGACAGTGGTTTTGGATGGTATTGCAGTGCAATTTATTAAAAAAGGGGGTGACTGTGTTGCTGACTGGTTGGTATGTATAGTTAATGTATGTATGACTCATGGTGAGGTGCCTGAGGATTGGTGGAATGCTTGCATAGTGCCATTGTACAAAGGCAAAGGGGATAAAGGTGAGTGCTCAAATTATTTTTATATTATTATTTTTTATTATACTTTGTCGCTGTCTCCCGCGTTTGCGAGGTAGCGCAAGGAAACAGACGAAAGAAATGGCCCAACCCCCCCCCATACACATGTATATACATACGTCCACACACGCAAATATACATACCTACACAGCTTTCCATGGTTTACCCCAGACGCTTCACATGCCCCGATTCAATCCACTGACAGCACGTCAACCCCAGTATACCACATCGCTCCAATTCACTCTATTCCTTGCCCTCCTTTCACCCTCCTGCATGTTCAGGCCCCGATCACACAAAATCCTTTTCACTCCATCCTTCCACCTCCAATTTGGTCTCCCTCTTCTCCTTGTTCCCTCCACCTCCGACACATATATCTTCTTGGTCAATCTCTCCTCACTCATCCTCTCCATGTGCCCAAACCACTTCAAAACACCCTCTTCTGCTCTCTCAACCACGCTCTTTTTATTACCACACATCTCTCTTACCCTTACGTTACTCACTCGATCAAACCACCTCACACCACACATTGTCCTCAAACATCTCATTTCCAGCACATCCATCCTCCTGCGCACAACTCTATCCATAGCCCACGCCTCGCAACCATACAACATTGTTGGAACCACTATTCCTTCAAACATACCCATTTTTGCTTTCCGAGATAATGTTCTCGACTTCCACACATTCTTCAAGGCCCCCAGGATTTTTCGCCCCCTCCCCCACCCTATGATCCACTTCCGCTTCCATGGTTCCATCCGCTGCCAGATCCACTCCCAGATATCTAAAACACTTCACTTCCTCCAGTTTTTCTCCATTCAAACTCACCTCCCAATTGACTTGACCCTCAACCCTACTGTACCAAATAACCTTGCTCTTATTCACATTTACTCTTAACTTTCTTCTTCCACACACTTTCCAAACTCAGTCACCAGCTTCTGCAGTTTCTCACATGAATCAGCCACCAGCGCTGTATCATCAGCGAACAACAACTGACTCACTTCCCAAGCTCTCTCATCCCCAACAGACTTCATACTTGCCCCTCTTTCCAAAACTCTTGCATTTACCTCCCTAACAACCCCATCCATAAACAAATTAAACAACCATGGAGACATCACACACCCCTGCCACAAACCTACATTCACTGAGAACCAATCACTTTCCTCTCTTCCTACACGTACACATGCCTTACATCCTCGATAAAAACTTTTCACTGCTTCTAACAACTTGCCTCCCACACCATATATTCTTAATACCTTCCACAGAGCATCTCTATCAACTCTATCATATGCCTTCTCCAGATCCATAAATGCTACATACCGATCCATTTGCTTTTCTAAGTATTTCTCACATACATTCTTCAAAGCAAACACCTGATCCACACATCCTCTACCACTTCTGAAACTACACTGCTCTTCCCCAATCTGATGCTCTGTACATGCCTTCACCCTCTCAATCAATACCCTCCCATTTAATTTACCAGGAATACTCAACAAACTTATACCTCTGTAATTTGAGCACTCACTCTTATCCCCTTTGCCTTTCTACAATGGCACTATGCACGCATTCCGCCAATCCTCAGGCACCTCACCATGAGTCATACATACATTAAATAACCTTACCAACCAGTCAACAATACAGTCACCCCCTTTTTTAATAAATTCCACTGCAATACCATCCAAACCTGCTGCCTTGCCGGCTTTCATCTTCCGCAAAGCTTTCACTACCTCTTCTCTGTTTACCAAATCATTTTCCCTAACCCTCTCACTTTGCACACCACCTCGACCAAAACACCCTATATCTGCCACTCTATCATCAAACACATTCAACAAACCTTCAAAATACTCACTCCATCTCCTTCTCACATCACCACTACTTGTTTTCACCTCCCATTTGCGCCCTTCACTGAAGTT
>NC_092268.1:1191783-1231236 GCF_036320965.1 Panulirus ornatus | reverse complement strand
CCACAATGTGATTAGGTCCATGAAGTTGAGGAAAGATGGGCAGAATTACTCAATATCAACAATATGGATTTTCAAAAATCCATTGGTACCACTTTCATCAAAATCTGTCTTGAATTTTATACAGGTCTTGCTGGCGGGTGACACCATTTATCCACACAATGCTTTGTTTAAATTCTAGAGAGCTTTATTTGGTGTGTAAATCAAGTTTTAAACAATAAAGCTTTATATCATTTCATGAAAGTGCCATATGGATGTTTTATTCTCCGAACCTTCAGCTACACGTGATTTGCTCGGGTTTGCGCAGAAGCATAATGCTAGGCTGTCAGGCTTGGTTTTGGGAATGCTGAACAAACATGTTTTTTTTCTTAATTATTCTGATAGAGGGCTTCAACAGTGTGCAAGAAGTTGAGGAATTACTATACTCGGTCACATACATTTTTCTTGAATGATAGTACCCGCAGATGCATACAAAATTAAAACAGCTATCGTGTATGTACGTATTGTAACCCACATATTCTAAGTTTATTATGTCAAAATCTTATTTACCCATGGATGCAAATTTCTCTTTAGTTTATTATAACAAAATCTTATTTACTCATAGATGCAATTTTCCCGCAATTAAGGTGCTTTTTTGAGAAGTACATAGATTTTTGTTTTGGTAAAAGTGATCAGGACTTTTCATCATTTGGTGATAATTTGGACTTTATGCAGCAGCCAACACAGGCTCTATTTTCATGTTGTGGAAAGTGTAATTTCATGAGTTTTTTTTTTCTTCTTTTTAGATTCAAACAATGGAGGAAGAATTTGAAACCCGTGCCTGGGATGAGGCTCCTGATGCAGAACCTCTGGTAAGATGTAACAGCATTTGATATCATGATGATCTTGTACAGTTATTTACTGTGTTACTGTAGTGATTTGTAATCAGAGTACCTGGCAAGTTGTTGATATGGAAACATAGAACATGTTTCACAGTGTTTAGAGTAATAATGCATTAGCTATTACTTTTAAGGCATAACCACACAGTGGGCGTATTGCAGTATAACTATGTGCAAGTCGATGTCATGGTAAAATATAACCTTGTCCTGACCACGGTAGAATGTGGCTGTGTATACCAGGTATTTCCATAGAAAGAATTTGCCACATATACGACTTAGTATTGTAGTAATTTATACCTGTGTATAGGGTAGGACTGTTATGAAAGTGAGATGTAACCAAATACTGGGCATGTCCATGCTGTGTATTGTACTGAATACTTGCTAAGCTGTAACCATCACTTATTATTATTATTATTATTTTGCTTTGTCGCTGTCTCCTGCGTTTGCGAGGTAGCGCAAGGAAACAGACGAAAGAAATGGCACAACCCACCCCCATACACAATGTACACACACACACACACGCTCACACACACAAATATACATACCTATACATCTCAATGTACACATATATATACACACACAGACACATACATATATACCCATGCACACAATTCACACTGTCTGCCCCTATTCATTCCCATCGCCACCTCACCACACATGGAATACCATCTCCCTCCCCACTCATGTGTGCGAGGTAGCACTAGGAAAAGACAACAAAGACCCCATTCGTTCACACTCAGTCACCAGCTGTCACGCAATAATGCCCGAAACCACAGCCCCTTTTCCACATCCAGGCCCCACACAACTTTCCATGGTTTACCCCAGACGCTTCACATTCCCTGATTCAATCCACTGACAGCATGTCAACCCCGGTATACCACATCGATCCAATTCACTCTATTCCTTGCACGCCTTTCACCCTCCTGCATGTTCAGGCCCCGATCACTCAAAATCTTTTTCACTCCATCTTTCCACCTCCAATTTGGTCTCCCACTTCTCCTCGTTCCCTCCACCTCCGACACATATATCCTCTTGGTCAATCTTTCCTCACTCATTCTCTCCATGTGCCCAAACCATTTCAAAACACCCTCTTCTGCTCTCTCAACCACGCTCTTTTTATTCCCACACATCTCTCTTACCCTTACATTACTTACTCGATCAAACCACCTCACACCACACATTGTCCTCAAACATCTCATTTCCAGCACATCCACCCTCCTGCGCACAACTCTATCCATAGCGCACGCCTCGCAACCATACAACATTGTTGGAACCACTATTCCTTCAAACATACCCATTTTTGCTTTCCGAGATAATGTTCTCGACTTCTACACATTCTTCAAGGCTCCCAGGATTTTCGCCCCCTCCCCCACCCTATGATTCACTTCCGCTTCCATGGTTCCATCCGCTGCCAGATCCACTCCCAGATATCTAAAACACTTTACTTCCTCCAGTTTTTCTCCATGCAAACTTACCTCCCAATTGACTTGACCTTCAACCCTACTGTACCTAATAACCTTGCTCTTATTCACATTTACTCTTAACTTTCTTCTTTCACACACTTTACCAAACTCAGTCACCAGCTTCTGCAGTTTCTTACATGAATCAGCCACCAGCGCTGTATCATCAGCGAACAACACCTGACTCACTTCCCAAGCTCTCTCATCCACAACAGAGTGCATACTTGCCCCTCTTTCCAAAACTCTTGCATTCACCTCCCTAACAACCCCATCCATAAACAAATTAAACAACCATGGAGACATCACACACCCCTGCCGCAAACCTACATTCACTGAGAACCAATCACTTTCCTCTCTTCCTACATGTACACAGGCCTTACATCCTCGATAAAAAGTTTTCACTGCTTCTAACAACTTGCCTCCCACACCATATATTCTTAGTACCTTCCACAGAGCATCTCTATCAACTCTATCATATGCCTTCTCCAGATCCATAAATGCTACATACAAATCCATTTGTTTTTCTAAGTATTTCTCACATACATTCTTCAAAGCAAACACCTGATGCACACATCCTCTACCACTTCTGAAACCACACTGCTCTTCCCCAATCTTATGCTCTGTACACGCCTTCACCCTCTCAATCAATACCCTCCCATATAATTTACCAGGAATACTCAACAAACTTATACCTCTGTAATTTGAGCACTCACTCTTATCCCCTTTGCCTTTGTACAATGGCACTATGGAAGCATTCCGCCAATCCTCAGGCACCTCACCATGAATCATTTTTTATTATTATTATTATACCTTGTCGCTGTCTCCCGCGTTTGCGAGGTAGCGCAAGGAAACAGACGAAAGAAATGGCCCAACCCCCCCCCATACACATGTATATACATACGTCCACACACGCAAATATACATACCTACACAGCTTTCCATGGTTTACCCCAGACGCTTCACATGCCTTGATTTAATCCACTGACAGCACGTCAACCCCGGTATACCACATCGTTCCAATTCACTCTATTCCTTGCCCTCCTTTCACCCTCCTGCATGTTCAGGCCTCGATCACACAAAATCTTTTTCACTCCATCTTTCCACCTCCAATTTGGTCTCCCTCTTCTCCTCGTTCCCTCCACCTCCGACACATATATCCTCTTGGTCAATCTTTCCTCACTCATTCTCTCCATGTGCCCAAACCACTTCAAAACACCTTCTTCTGCTCTCTGAACCACGCTCTTTTTATTTCCACACATCTCACTTACCCTTACGTTACTCACTCGATCAAACCACCTCACACCACACATTGTCCTCAAACATCTCATTTCCAGCACATCCATCCTCCTGCGCACAACTCTATCCATAGCCCACGCCTCGCAACCATACAACATTGTTGTAACCACTATTCCTTCAAACATACCCATTTTTGCTTTCCGAGATAATGTTCTCGACTTCCACACATTCTTCAAGGCCCCCAGCATTTTCGCCCCCTCCCCCACCCTATGATCCACTTCCGCTTCCATGGTTCCATCCGCTGCCAGATCCACTCCCAGATATCTAAAACACTTCACTTCCTCCACTTTTTCTCCATTCAAACTCACCTCCCAATTGACTTGACCCTCAACCCTACTGTACCTAATAACCTTGCTCTTATTCACATTTACTCTTAACTTTCTTCTTCCACACACTTTACCAAACTCAGTCACCAGCTTCTGCAGTTTCTCACATGAATCAGCCACCAGCGCTGTATCATCAGCGAACAACAACTGACTCACTTCCCAAGCTCTCTCATCCCCAACAGACTTCATACTTGCCCCTCTTTCCAAAACTCTTGCATTTACCTCCCTAACAACCCCATCCATAAACAAATTAAACAACCATGGAGACATCACACACCCCTGCCGCAAACCTACATTCACTGAGAACCAATCACTTTCCTCTCTTCCTACACGTACACATGCCTTACATCCTCGATAAAAAGTTTTCACTGCTTCTAACAACTTGCCTCCCACACCATATATTCTTAGTACCTTCCACAGAGCATCTCTATCAACTCTATCATATGCTTTCTCCAGATCCATAAATGCTACATACAAATCCATTTGCTTTTCTAAGTATTTCTCACATACATTCTTCAAAGCAAACACCTGATCCACACATCCTCTACCACTTCTGAAACCACACTGCTCTTCCCCAATCTGATGCTCTGTACATGCCTTCACCCTCTCAATCAATACCCTCCCATATAATTTACCAGGAATACTCAACAAACTTATACCTCTGTAATTTGAGCACTCACTCTTATCCCCTTTGCCTTTGTACAATGGCACTATGCACGCATTCCACCAATCCTCAGGCACCTCACCATGAGTCATACATACATTAAATAACCTTACCAACCAGTCAACAATACAGTCACCCCCTTTTTTAATAAGTTCCACTGCAATACCATCCAAACCTGCTGCCTTGCCGGCTTTCATCTTCCGCAAAGCTTTCACTACCTCTTCTCTGTTTACCAAATCATTTTCCCTAACCCTCTCACTTTGCACACCACCTCGACCAAAACACCCTATATCTGCCACTCTATCATCAAACACATTCAACAAACCTTCAAAATACTCACTCCATCTCCTTCTCACATCACCACTACTTGTTATCACCTGCCCATTTGAGCCCTTCACTGAAGTTCCCATTTGCTCCCTTGTCTTACGCACTTTATTTACCTCCTTCCAGAACATCTTTTTATTCTCCCTAAAATTTAATGATACTCTCTCACCCCAACTCTCATTTGCCCTTTTTTTCACCTCTTGCACCTTTCTCTTGACCTCCTGTCTCTTTCTTTTATACATCTCCCACTCAATTGCATTTTTTCCCTGTAAAAATCGTCCAAATGCCTCTCTCTTCTCTTTCACTAATACTCTTACTTCTTCATCCCACCACTCACTACCCTTTCTAATCAACCCACCTCCCACTCTTCTCATGCCACAAGCATCTTTTGCGCAATCTATCACTGATTCCCTAAATGCATCGCATTCCTCCCCCACTCCCCTTACTTCCATTGTTCTCACCTTTTTCCATACATTAAATAACCTTACCAACCAGTCAAGAATACAGTCACCCCCTTTTTTAATAAATTTCACTGCAATACCATCCAATCCTGCTGCTTTGCCGGCTTTCATCTTCCGTAAAGCTTTTACTACCTCTTCTCTATTTACCAAATAATTTTCCCTAACCCTCTCACTTTGCACACCACCTTGACCAAAACACCCTATATCTGCCACTCTATCATCAAACACATTCAACAAACCTTCAAAATACTCACTCCATCTCTTTCTCACATCACCACTACTTGTTATCACCTCCCCATTAGCCCCCTTCACTGAAGTTCCCATTTGCTCCCTTGTCTTATGCACTTTATTTACCTCCTTCCAAAACATCTTTTTATTCTCCCTGAAATTTAATGATACTCTCACCCCAACTCTCATTTTTCCTTATTTTCACCTCTTGCACCTTTCTCTTGACCTCCTGCCTCTTTCTTTTATACCTCTCCTGCTAATTTGCATTTTTTCCCTGCAAAAATCGTTCAAATGCCTCTCTCTTCTCTTTCACTAATAATCTTACTTCTTCATCCCACCACTCACTACCCTTTCTAATCAACCCACCTCCCACGCTTCTCATGCCACAACCATCTTTTGCACAATCCATCACTGATTCCCTAAATACATCCCATTCCTCCCCCACTCCCCTTACTTCCATTGGTCTCACCTTTTTCCAGTCTGTACTCAGTCTCTCCTGGTACTTCCTCACACAAGTCTCCTTCCCAAGCTCACTTACTCTCACCACCCTCTTCACCCCAACATTCACTCTTCTTTTCTGAAAACCCATACAAATCTTCACCTTTGCCTCCACAAGATAATGATCAGACATCCCTCCAGTTGCACCTCTCAGCAAATTAACATTAATATTAAGTAGAAGTAATAGATAGAATTAGGTGGGAGCTTTACATAGAAGTAGTAGGCTGGAAGATCAGGCAGAGATGTTAGGTAGTAGTAGTTGGTAGGAATATTAGGGTGGTCTATTAGGGTGAGGAGAGTTATGCTATGGCCATCCCCTTGAGGGAGTTTCCAAAAGGAAAGGTCATCAGAGATATACACGTAGATAGATAGATATGACTGTTGTACTTAATTTGTTGCTTTTCCATGTCCTTTTTTATGTACCTCTTTCAGTGCACTAGGTGATAATTTCTGGTCTTGGATTGCTATGTTTGACATGGCTGTTTGTTAGTTTCTCCAAGTTCATTTATTTTAGGCTTTGATATTTTATTTTTTGATTTTCTAGCTCTTTTTAGTCTGTGTTAATTATTAATATTTTTTTTTTTTTTTTTTTTTTTTTATACTTTGTCGCTGTCTCCCGCGTTTGCGAGGTAGCGCAAGGAAACAGACGAAAGAAATGGCCCACCCCCCCCATACACAAGTACATACACACGTCCACACACGCAAATATACATACCTACACAGCTTTCCATGGTTTACCCCGGACGCTTCACATGCCTTGATTCAATCCACTGACAGCACGTCAACCCCTGTATACCACATCGCTCCAATTCACTCTATTCCTTGCCCTCCTTTCACCCTCCTGCATGTTCAGGCCCCGATCACACAAAATCCTTTTCACTCCGTCTTTCCACCTCCAATTAGGTCTCCCTCTTCTCCTCGTTCCCTCCACCTCCGACACATATATCCTCTTGGTCAATCTTTCCTCACTCATTCTCTCCATGTGCCCAAACCATTTCAAAACACCCTCTTCTGCTCTCTCAACCACGCTCTTTTTATTTCCACACATCTCTCTTACCCTTACGTTACTTACTCGATCAAACCACCTCACACCACACATTGTCCTCAAACATCTCATTTCCAGCACATCCATCCTCCTGCACACAACTCTATCCATAGCCCACGCCTCGCAACCATACAACATTGTTGGAACCACTATTCCTTCAAACATACCCATTTTTGCTTTCCGGGATAATGTTCTCGACTTCCACACATTTTTCAAGGCTCCCAAAATTTTCGCCTCCTCCCCCACCCTATGATCCACTTCCGCTTCCATGGTTCCATCCGCTGCCAGATCCACTCCCAGATATCTAAAACACTTCACTTCCTCCAGTTTTTCTCCATTCAAACTCACCTCCCAATTGACTTGACCCTCAACCCTACTGTACCTAATAACCTTGCTCTTATTCACATTTACTCTTAACTTTCTTCTTCCACACACTTTACCAAACTCCGTCACCAGCTTCTGCAGTTTCTCACATGAATCCACCACCAGCGCTGTATCATCAGCGAACAACAACAGACTCACTTCCCAAGCTCTCTCATCCCCAACAGACTTCATACTTGCCCCTCTTTCCAAGACTCTTGCATTTACCTCCCTAACAACCCCATCCATAAACAAATTAAACAACCATGGAGACATCACACACCCCTGCCGCAAACCTACATTCACTGAGAACCAATCACTTTCCTCTCTTCCTACACGTACACATGCCTTACATCCTCGATAAAAACTTTTCACTGCTTCTAACAACTTGCCTCCCACACCATATATTCTTAATACCTTCCACAGAGCATCTCTATCAACTCTATCATATGCCTTCTCCAGATCCATAAATGCTACATACAAATCCATTTGCTTTTCTAAGTATTTCTCACATACATTCTTCAAAGCAAACACCTGATCCACACATCCTCTACCACTTCTGAAACCACACTGCTCTTCCCCAATTTGATGCTCTGTACATGCCTTCACCCTCTCAATCAATACCCTCCCATATAATTTACCAGGAATACTCAACAAACTTATACCTCTGTAATTTGAGCACTCACTCTTATGCCCTTTGCCTTTGTACAATGGCACTATGCACGCATTCCGCCAATCCTCAGGCACCTCACCATGAGTCATACATACATTAAATAACCTTACCAACCAGTCAACAATACAGTCACCCCCTTTTTTAATAAATTCCACTGCAATACCATCCAAACCTGCTGCCTTGCCGGCTTTCATCTTCCGCAAAGCTTTTACTACCTCTTCTCTGTTTACCAAATCATTTTCCCTAACCCTCTCACTTTGCACACCACCTCGACCCAAACACCCTATATCTGCCACTCTGTCATCAGACACATTCAACAAACCTTCAAAATACTCATTCCATCTCCTTCTCACATCACCACTACTTGTTATCACCTCCCCATTTACGCCCTTCACTGAAGTTCCCATTTGCTCCCTTGTCTTACGCACCCTATTTATATATGTTTATTTGTTATATTTAATTGCTGTTTCCCACTGATGCGGGAAACAGACGAATAATGGCCCATCCACTCATATACACATATATACATAGACACCCATACATGCACATGTACATACACACTTATACATATATATACACAGTTACATATTAATACTTGCTTGCTTTCTTCAATTACCCGTGCCACCCCACAGGAAACAGCATCACCACCCCCCTGCGTCAGCGAGGTAGCACCAGTTAAGCAGACCAAAAAAGGCCACATTCATGTGCGAAGTGAGAGGGTTAGGGAGAATGATTTGGTAAACAGATAAGAGGGAGTGGAAGCTTTGCGGAAGATGAAAGCCGGCAAGACAGTGGTTTTGGATGGTATTGCAGTGGAATTTATTAAAAAAGGGGGTGACTGTGTTGCTGACTGGTTGGTATGTATAGTTAATGTATGTATGACTCATGGTGAGGTGCCTGAGGATTTGTGGAATGCTTGCATAGTGTCATTGTACAAAGGCAAAGGGGATAAAGGTGAGTGCTCAAATTACAGAGGTATAAATTTGTTGAGTATTCCTGGGAAATTGTATTTTATTTATTTATTTTGCTTTGTCACTGTCTCCCACATATGCGAGGTAGCACAAGGAAACAGACGAAAGAAATGGCCCAACCCACCCCCATACACATATATATACATACACGTCCACACACGCAAATATACATACCCATACATCTCACAGTACACATATATATACACACACAGACACATACATATATACACATGCACACAATTCACACTGCCTTTATTCATTCATATCGCCACCTCACTACACATGGAATAACACCCCCCCTCCCCCCTCATGTGTGCGAGGTAGCGCTAGGAAAAGACAACAAAAGCCCCATTCGTTCACACTCAGTCTCTAGCTGTCATGTAATAATGCCCGAAACCACAGCTCCCTTTCCACATCCAGGCCCCACACAACTTTCCATGGTTTACCCCAGACGCTTCACATGCCCTGATTCAGTCCATTAACAGCAAGTCTACCCCGGTATACCATATCGATCCAATTCACTCTATTCCTTGCCCGCCTTTCACCCTCCTGCATGTTCAGGCCCCGATCACTCAAAATCTTTTTCACTCCATCTTTCCACCTCCAATTTGGTCTCCCACTTCTCCTCGTTCCCTCCACCTCCGACACATATATCCTCTTTGTCAATCTTTCCTCACTCATTCTCTCCATGTGCCCAAACCATTTCAAAACACCCTCTTCTGCTCTCTCAACCACACTCTTTTTATTTCCACACATCTCTCTTACCCTTACATTACTTACTCGATCAAACCACCTCACACCACACATTGTCCTCAAACATCTCATTTCCAGCACATCCACCCTCCTGCGCACAACTCTATCCATACCGCACGCCTCGCAACCATACAACATTGTTGGAACCACTATTCTTTCAAACATACCCATTTTTGCTTTCTGAGATAATGTTCTCGAATTCCAAACATTCTTCAAGACTCCCAGGATTTTTGATTCCTCCCCCACCCTATGATTCACTTCCACTTCCATGGTTCCATCTGCTGCCAGATCCACTCCCAGATATCTAAAACACTTTACTTCCTCCAGTTTTTCTCTATTCAAACTTACCTCCCAAGTGACTTGACCCTCAACCCTACTGTACCTGATAACCTTGCTCTTATACACATTTACTCTTAACTTTCTTCTTTCACACACTTTACCAAACTCAGCCACCAGCTTCTGCTGTTTCTCACATGAATCAGCCACCAGTGCTGTATCATCAGCGAACAACAACTGACTCACTTCCCAAGCTCTCTCATCCACAATAGACTTCATACTTGCCCCTCTTTCCAAAACTCTTGCATTCACCTCCCTAACAACCCCATCCATAAACAAATTAAACAACCATGGAGACATCACACAACCCTGCCACAAACCTACATTCACTGAGAACCAATCACTTTCCTCTCTTCCTACACATACACATGCCTTACATCCTCGATAAAAAGTTTTCACTGCTTCTAACAACTTGCCTCCCACACCATATATTCTTAATACCTTCCACAGAGCATCTCTATCAACTCTGTCATATGCTTTCTCCAGATCCATAAATGCTACATACAAATCCATTTGCTTTTCTAAGTATTTCTCACATACATTCTTCAAAGCAAACACCTGATCCACACATCCTCTACCACTTCTGAAACCACAGTGCTCTTCCCCAATCTGATGCTCTGTACATGCCTTCACCCTCTCAATCAATACCCTCCCATATAATTTACCAGGAATACTCAACTATCTTATACCTCTGTAATTTGAGCACTCATTCTTATCCTCTTTGCCTTTGTACAATGGCACTATGCATGCATTCCGCCAATCCTCAGGCACCTCACCATGAGTCATACATACATTAAATAACCTTACCAACCAGTCAAGAATACAGTCACCCCCTTTTTTAATAAATTCCACTGCAATACCATCCAAACCTGCTGCCTTGCCGGCTTTCATCTTCCACAAAGCTTTTACTACCTCTTCTCTGTTTACCAAATCATTTTCCTAACCCTCTCACTTTGCACAGCACCTAGACCAAAACACCCTATATCTGCCACTCTATCATCAAACACATTCAACAAACCTTCAAAATACTCACTCCATCTCCTTCTCACGTCACCACTACTTGTTTTCACCTCCCCATTAGCGCCCTTCACTGAAGTTCCCATTTACTCCCTTGTCTTATGCACTTTATTTACCTCCTTCCAGAACATCTTTTTATTCTCCCTAAAATGTAATGATATTCTCTCACCCCAACTCTCATTTCCCCTCTTTTTCACCTCTTGCACCTTTCTCTTGACCTCCTGTCTCTTTCTTTTATACATCTCCCACTCAATTGCATTTTTTCCCCTGCAAAAATCGTCCAAATGCCTCTCTCTTCTCTTTCACTAATAATCTTACTTCTTCATCCCACCACTCACTACCCTTTCTAATCAACCCACCTCCCACGCTTTTCATGCCACAAGCATCTTTTGCGCAATGCATCACTGATTCCCTAAATACATCCCATTCCTCCCCCACTCCCCTTACTTCCATTGTTCTCACCTTTTTCCATTCTGTACTCAGTTTCTCCTGGTACTTCCTCACACAAGTCTCCTTCCCAAGCTCACTTACTCTCACCACCCTCTTCACCCCAACATTCACTCTTCTTTTCTGAAAACCCATACAAATCTTCACCTTAGCCTCCACAAGATAATGATCAGACATCCCTCCAGTTGCTCCTCTCAGCAAATTAACGTTAATATTAAGTAGAAGTTGTAGATAGAATTAGGTGGGAGCTTTACATAGAAGTAGTAGGCTGGAAGATCAGGCAGAGATGTTAGGTAGTTGTAGTTGGTAGGAATATTAGGGTGGTCTATTAGGGTGAGGAGAGTTATGCTATGGCCATCCCCTTGAGGGAGTTTCCAAAAGGAAAGGTCATCAGAGATATACACGTAGATAGATAGATATGACTGTTGTACTTAATTTGTTGCTTTTCCATGTCCTTTTTTATATACCTCTTTCAGTGCACTGGGTGATAATTTCTGGTCTTGGATTGCTATGTTTGACATGGCTGTTTGTTAGTTTCTCCAAGTTCATTTATTTTAGGCTTTGATATTTTATTTTTTGATTTTCTAGCTCTTTTTAGTCTGTGTTAATTATTAATATTTATATATGTTTATTTGTTATATTTAATTGCTGTTTCCCACTGATGCGGGAAACAGACAAATAATGGCCCATCCACTCATATACACATATATACATAGACACCCATACATGCACATGTACATACACACTTATACATATATATACACAGTTACATATTAATACTTGCTTGCTTTCTTCAATTACCTGTGCCACCCCACAGGAAACAGCATCACCACCCCCCTGCGTCAGCGAGGTAGCACCAGTTAAGCAGACCAAAAAAGGCCACATTCATGTGCGAAGTGAGAGGGTTAGGGAGAATGATTTGGTAAACAGAGAAGAGGGAGTGGAAGCTTTGCGGAAGATGAAAGCTGGCAAGACAGTGGTTTTGGATGGTATTGCAGTGGAATTTATTGAAAAAGGGGGTGACTGTGTTGCTGACTGGTTGGTATGTCTAGTTAATGTATGTATGACTCATGGTGAGGTGCCTGAGGATTGGTGGAATGCTTGCATAGTGCCATTGTACATAGGCAAAGGGGATAAAGGTGAGTGCTCAAATTACAGAGGTATAAATTTGTTGAGTATTCCTGGGAAATTGTATTTTATTTATTTATTTTGCTTTGTCACTGTCTCCCACATTTGCGAGGTAGCACAAGGAAACAGACGAAAGAAATGGCCCAACCCACCCCCATACACATGTATATACATACACGTCCACACACGCAAATATACATACCCATATATCTCACAGTACACATATATATACACACAGACACATACATATATACACATGCACACAATTCACACTGCCTTTATTCATTCATATTGCCACCTCGCCACACATGGAATAACATCCCCCTCCCCCCCTCATGTGTGCGAGGTAGCGCTAGGGAAAGACAACAAAGGCCCCATTCGTTCACACTCAGTCTCTAGCTGTCATGTAATAATGCCCGAAACCACAGCTCCCTTTCCACATCCAGGCCCCACACAACTTTCCATGGTTTACCCCAGACGCTTCACATGCCCTGATTCAATCCATTAACAGCATGTCTACCCCGGTATACCACATCGCTCCAATTCACTCTATTCCTTGCCCTCCTTTCACCCTCCTGCATGTTCAGGCCCCGATCACACAAAATCCTTTTCACTCCATCTTTCCACCTCCAATTTGGTCTCCCTCTTCTCCTCGTTCCCTCCACCTCCGACACATATATCCTCTTGGTCAATCTTTCCTCACTCATTCTCTCCATGTGCCCAAACCATTTCAAAACACCCTCTTCTGCTCTCTCAACCACGCTCTTTTTATTTCCACACATCTCTCTTACCCTTACGTTACTTACTCGATCAAACCACCTCACACCACACATTGTCCTCAAACATCTCATTTCCAGCACATCCATCCTCCTGCGCACAACTCTATCCATAGCCCACGCCTCGCAACCATACAACATTGTTGGAACTACTATTCCTTCAAACATACCCATTTTTGCTTTCCGGGATAATGTTCTCGACTTCCACACATTTTTCAAGGCTCCCAAAATTTTCGCCCCCTCCCCCACCCTATGATCCACTTCCGCTTCCATGGTTCCATCCGCTGACAGATCCACTCCCAGATATCTAAAACACTTCACTTCCTCCAGTTTTTCTCCATTCAAACTCACCTCCCAATTGACTTGACCCTCAACCCTACTGTACCTAATAACCTTGCTCTTATTCACATTTACTCTTAACTTTCTTCTTCCACACACTTTACCAAACTCCGTCACCAGCTTCTGCAGTTTCTCACATGAATCCGCCACTAGTGCTGTATCATCAGCGAACAACAACTGACTCACTTCCCAAGCTCTCTCATCCCCAACAGACTTCATACTTGCCCCTCTTTCCAAGACTCTTGCATTTACCTCCCTAACAACCCCATCCATAAACAAATTAAACAACCATGGAGACATCACACACCCCTGCCGCAAACCTACATTCACTGAGAACCAATCACTTTCCTCTCTTCCTACACGTACACATGCCTTACATCCTCGATAAAAACTTTTCACTGCTTCTAACAACTTGCCTCCCACACCATATATTCTTAATACCTTCCACAGAGCATCTCTATCAACTCTATCATATAACTTCTCCAGATCCATTAATGCTACATACAAATCCATTTGCTTTTCTAAGTATTTCTCACATACATTCTTCAAAGCAAACACCTGATCCACACATCCTCCACCACTTCTGAAACCACACTGCTCTTCCCCAATCTGATGCTCTGTACACGCCTTCACCCTCTCAATCAATACCCTCCCATATAATTTACCAGGAATACTCAACAAACTTATACCTCTGTAATTTGAGCACTCACTCTTATCCCCTTTGCCTTTGTACAATGGCACTATGCACGCATTCCGCCAATCCTCAGGCACCTCACCATGAGTCATACATACATTAAACAACCTTACCAACCAGTCAACAATACAGTCACCCCCTTTTTTAATAAATTCCACTGCAATACCATCCAAACCTGCTGCCTTGCCGGCTTTCATCCTCTGCAAAGCTTTTACTACCTCTTCTCTGAATCATACATACATTAAATAACCTTACCAACCAGTCAACAATACAGTCACCCCCTTTTTTGATAGATTCCACTGCAATACCATCCAAACCTGCTGCCTTGCCGGCTTTCATCTTCCGCAAATCTTTTACTACCTCTTCTCTGTTTACCAAATCATTTTCCCTAACCCTCTCACTTTGCACACCACCTCGACCAAAACACCCTATATCTGCCACTCTATCATCAAACACATTCAACAAACCTTCAAAATACTCACTCCATCTCCTTCTCACATCACCACTACTTGTTATCACCTCCCCCATTAGCCCCCTTCACTGAAGTTCCTATTTGCTCCCTTGTCTTATGCACTTTATTTACCTCCTTCCAAAACATCTTTTTATTCTCCCTGAAATTTAATGATACTCTCTCATCCCAACTCTCATTTGCCCTCTTTTTCACCTCTTGCACCTTTCTCTTGACCTCCTGCCTCTTTCTTTTATACCTCTCCCACTCATTTGCATTTTTTCCCTGCAAAAATCGTCCAAATGCTTCTCTCTTCTCTTTCACTAATGATCTTACTTCTTCATCCCACCACTCACTACCTTTTCTAATCAATCCACCTCCCACGCTTCTCATGCCACAAGCATCTTTTGCGCAAGCCATCACTGCTTCTCTAAATACATCTCATTCCTCCCCCACTCACCTTTTTCCATTCTGTACTCAGTCTCTCATGGTACTTCCTCACACAAGTCTCCTTCCCAAGCTCACTTACTCTCACCACTCTCTTCACCCCAACATTCTCTCTTCTTTTCTGAAAACCCCCACAAATCTTCACCTTTGTCTCCACAATATAATGATCAGACATCCCTCCAGTTGCACCTCTCAGCACATTAACATCCAAAAGTCTCTCTTTCGTGCGTCTATCAATTAACACGTAATCCAATAACGCTCTCTGGCCATCTCTCCTACTTACATACGTATACTTATGTATATCTCGCTTTTTAAACCAGGTATTCCCAATCACCAGTCTTTTTCAGCACATAAATCTACAAGCAATTGTGGGAAATTGATTTTCAAAACCATTTGAATTTTTGTGATTCAGAAACTTTTAGAATCTACACGTTGTTTTATGAGAAATAGTAGGCAAGACTAAGAAGGAGAGTTACTGGAAAGTTACTGGTTGAGAAAACAACAAGAATCTTTAGGTGAGGGTATATTTAGAGAGAAATCAGTTAGGTAAAGAAGTGGGTGATTTTATAGAAGGGGACCAGTTGAAGTACAGAAGGTAGGGATGACTAGTCGAATGAAAGATACTACTCGATTTATTTGCTGTGAGGAGTTCAGAGGAGAATGTCATTTAGGATGTTTCTAAAAACATGGAAGTCATTATAAGAATTCCTTTTTGATGTGATTTATTTTCCCCATTTTTAGGAACCAGTGATTTGGAAGAAGGAGAGAGGCTAGTCACAACATTTGACCCCCAGAAAGCTTACTCCAAAGTCAAACTGGCATGGCATGTTCCATAAGTGAGGACTGACATATCTCCGAGTCATCTTAAACAACAAAATATGAAAAATGTTTTCATCTCATTTTCACCAGCCTACACCTTTATTTTATTAGACATCTGATGTTATCACTCTTGACATCTTCTGAAGTTAGATCACTTATCTTCCTGTGTTCATCATGAGTGCCATTTCCCCGTTCCTTACCTGATAGATTAATAAAGGGTAAAATATCTTTTTTTTGTTAAAGGCAACAGTCATGGACAAAAGTCCCCATCAAGGCTGGGCCTTAATTGAGATATATAGAGAATTGTGAAATGGAAAAAGAAAAGACAAGGAAAAGTATTTATGAATTTTGGAGGACGTGAAAGACTTGTCTTGTGAAATATGCCAGGCCATAGTTATTGGGAAAGACATGAGAAGGTAGAGTTCCAAAGCTTTGACATGTAGG
Organism: Panulirus ornatus; assembly: GCF_036320965.1. NCBI lineage: Eukaryota > Metazoa > Arthropoda > Malacostraca > Decapoda > Palinuridae > Panulirus > Panulirus ornatus. Next base: position 1,214,408 of record NC_092268.1, on the reverse strand, counting down.
GAAAGAAACAGGTATCAAAACTGCCCGCTGTTTAGTTACCAATGGCTACGCAGTAATCATGTGACACAACAGCTTGCCTAGTATTGGGAGGTCTCACTGGTGGTGGGGGCATACAAGCAGCCAGCTCTTAGGAGCAAAAACTTAAGTAATACCTGTAGAAGAGGGAGAGTGAACTAACATTGCAGCATAGGGCAGGGGGTTTGGAAGTTAGCCTAAGACAGTTATAAGCTAGACCACTTTCGACAAGTCTGTCAAGTAAGGATCCAGAGCTAGAACCATTCCAAATGTGAGAGCAGTACTCCATACAAAGATGAGTCAATCCCTTTTAAAGATGGAGCAACTGTTCAGTAGAAAAGAAGTTTCGACATTAAAACAGGACACCCAGTTTCTTAGAGGCAGACTTAGCTATTCCTGTAATGTGGGGTTTCTAAGAGAGAGTTGATGTTACAGTAATACCAGGTACAGATGTCCCCTGACTTACAATTTTTCAACTTTATGATGATGCGATAGCAATACACATTCAGCATCAACTTTACTTTGAATTTTGATCTTTTCCCGGTCCAGTGATATGAGATGTGATACTTTCATGGTGCTGTTCAGCAGTAGTGAGCCACAGCTTTATTTCTGTGAATTTTTGTTTACATAGTATAGACAGTCTCACATTCATAGCAGAATGGCCTATGCTGAATATTTCCCAGGCATGTATTCCCAGGATATATCCGTGTTTTATTACCACGACAGAGAACAGCGTCACATAAGAATATGTATGCAGGTCTGTAATCTTCTAGACATTTGACTCATACTTGAACTTTTCATTTCTTGTCACACCTCATTCATCCATACCTTTCAGCATTTCATTTTTGAGCATTACCATATTTTTTGATGTCTGTCATCCTGTATTTATGATTGATAATTAGTCTATTATTTTTTTTTTTTTTTTTTTTTTTTTATACTTTGTCGCTGTCTCCCGCGTTTGCGAGGTAGCGCAAGGAAACAGACGAAAGAAATGGCCCAACCCCCCCCCCCCCCCATACACATGTACATACACACGTCCACACACGCAAATATACATACCTACACAGCTTTCCATGGTTTACCCCAGACGCTTCACATGCCTTGATTCAATCCACTGACAGCACGTCAACCCCTGTATACCACATGACTCCAATTCACTCTATTCCTTGCCCTCCTTTCACCCTCCTGCATGTTCAGGCCCCGATCACACAAAATCTTTTTCACTCCATCTTTCCACCTCCAATTTGGTCTCCCTCTTCTCCTCGTTCCCTCCACCTCCGACACATATATCCTCTTGGTCAATCTCTCCTCACTCATTCTCTCCATGTGCCCAAACCATTTCAAAACACCCTCTTCTGCTCTCTCAACCACGCTCTTTTTATTTCCACACATCTCTCTTACCCTTACATTACTTACTCGATCAAACCACCTCACACCACACATTGTCCTCAAACATCTCATTTCCAGCACATCCATCCTCCTGCGCACACCTCTATCCATAGCCCACGCCTCGCAACCATACAACATTGTTGGAACCACTATTCCCTCAAACATACCCATTTTTGCTTTCCGAGATAATGTTCTCGACTTCCACACATTTTTCAAGGCTCCCAAAATTTTCGCCCCCTCCCCCACCCTATGATCCACTTCCGCTTCCATGGTTCCATCCGCTGACAGATCCACTCCCAGATATCTAAAACACTTCACTTCCTCCAGTTTTTCTCCATTCAAACTCACCTCCCAATTGACTTGACCCTCACCCCTACTGTACCTAATAACCTTGCTCTTATTCACATTTACTCTCAACTTTCTTCTTCCACACACTTTACCAAACTCAGTCACCAGCTTCTGCAGTTTCTCACATGGTATTTATTTGTTGACTTTTAGACAATGTTATTCTTTTCAGAAAAGTGATAGAACCCTGTCTGTCCGCAAGTACATCGAGTTCTGTGAATGACAAACCACAGGAATCTTCCTCTGACAAAGAAAAGGTGACACCACCAAGTGCAAGTAGTGACAGCCAGACTAGTGGTGCAGATGACCCAGGTGTAGGTTCAAATGAGAAAAAGGACGCAGAACCCAAAACCAAAGACAGTGTTCCTAAAGAAGAGGTTGAAGAAAAATGGTCTCAAGAGAGAATGATGAATCTATCAAGAAAATTTAATCTGGATCTTGCTCCTAAGGTATGTAGGAGAAAGTAGGTGACTGTGCTGCTTTAGTATTAAACTGAAGATAAGCACACACTGTCATGAGCACCTTAATGGCAATGTTGAACAAAAGTTTTTCACTGTGAAATTAGAATTGACTGGGAGTGTAAGGCCAGCCATATAGTACTTTCTCAGTTTCATGCAGAGTAGAAATATTTTTTTTTATGCATAGAATTTAGCTCTCCATTGATAATATTTCTAAAATCTTTAATCACTCCACGTTCTCACTCTTTGATATATAATTCACGCTTACCCACATTCACCTAAAGGCTTTAGTTATTCCCAATTTGGAAGAGTGAGGAGTGACCTGATTACAGCCTTTAATTTTTTTGAGTGGATCAAAGACATGGACAGTGAACAGTTCGAGAGATATAGGGGTAGAGCAACCAGAAGACAGTTTGAAAATTAAGCTAAAAACTTGTTAAAAGAGTAGATAGCTCTCCCAGATAACGATCTCTCTTTCCTCACATTCTCTAGTGCTCCCAGAGCCTTTATCCCCTTACCCACCAAGTGACTCTCTTCCACTTCTATGGACCCATTTGCTGCCATGTACACTCCCAACTATCTAAAACATTTCACTTTTTCTAAATTTTCTCTGATCAAACACACCACAGCTAACCAGTCCCTCGTCTCTGCTGAACCAAATAAGCTTGCTTATATACACATATACTCTCAACTTCCTCTCACCCATCCTTCCTAACTCAGTCATTAACTTTTGCAGTTTCATACTTGAATCTGCCACCATTGTTGTATCATTAGCAAACAGCAATTAACTCGCTTTCCAAGCCCTCCCATTCCCTAGACTGCATCCTCACCCCTCTAAGACTTTCACATTTGCCTCCCTCACAACACCATCCATAAATCAATAACCATGGTGACATTACACACCCCTTCTGCAGACCAACCTTCACTTGGAACAATTCGCTCTCCTCTCATCCTACTTGTACTCATGCATTACACACAAACATTTATTTATATTAACCATTCTGTATGTGCAGTTTGATGTGAAAATAATGGTCAAGACTGAAGTTACTTACAGTACAAATAGAAAAGTATCTAAACCCATTACTTACTTTTTTCATGTGTCGTTCACAATAATTTAAAAGAGGAGTAATTCTCATATCATCTTCCCTTACAGTTGCTGTTCTCCCGAGGCCCTCTAGTTGAGCTTCTCATCTCCTCAAATGTTGCCAGGTAGGTATCCCCATTACTCATGTTCTTATGATGCCAAGAAACAGATGAAGAATGGCCCATCCACCCACATACACATGTATATACATGAATGCCCATACATGGACATATACATATATACACATGCATATATACATATGTTCTTGCCTTCATCCTTGCCCATCACTATCCTGGGTAGTGCCAGGAAAACACCAAACCATAGCTCCCTTTCCACCTCCAGGCCCCACAAAACTTTCCATGGTTTACCCCAGACGCTTCAGATGCCCTGGTTCAATCCATTGACAGCACTTCGACCCCGGTTTACCAATTTGTTTCAATTCACTCTATTCTTTGCATGCTTTTCACCCTCATGCATGTTCAGGCCCCGATCGCTCAAAATCTTTTTCATTCTATCCTTCCACCTCCAGTTTGGTCTCCCACTTCGACTTGTTCCCTCCACCTCTGATACATATGTCCTCTTTGTCAATCTTTCCTCACTCATTCTCTCCATGTGGCCAAACTGTTTCAAAACACCCTCTTCTGCTCTCACAACCACACTCTTTTTATTGTGGAGACAAATTCTTTCATTGGAGATAAGTAAACTTTAAGTACTACCTGTCACCATGAGCACCTTAGTAAGATGGGAGATGCACAACTGATACTGCATTTCATTTTTGTGTGCAGCATCCTGGAAGTAGAAGACCCAGTCTTAGGAATAGCAATCATACAGTGCAATACCCTGGAAGTAGAAGACCCAGTCTTTGTAAAAATGATCTCACTACCATAGTCAGGAGGTGGAAGAGACACTCTCAGGAACAGTTATCATACAATGCTTGATATGCCATTGCCAGGAAGTGGAAGAAATACTTAGGAATAGTGATCATACAGTGCTTGATATTGAATATGTGGTAAGGGAAGAAATAATAGGAAAATATCAAACCCCTGAATGAGAGAGAAACATAGTTGTTATACAGAAGTGCATAAAATTTGTAGACGTGAAAATGAAGTGCTTTCATCGGTATGGAACAGTGTTGCAAAGGGTTTTGTGTAATCCACAATGATGGAGTCAGGTTCTTTGATCGGTATGGAACAGTGTTTCAAAGGGTTTTGTGTAATCCACAATGATGGAGTCAGTGAATGAGTACAATAAAAGGAAGAAGGCAGAGAGAATTAGAATTGAGTTTGTTGTGGTTTATAAAAGATGTCAGAAATGTAAAGAAATTTTATATATTTTGGTGAAGTCACAGGTTCCTCCTCAGTCTGATTCTCTGTGCATGCCACCTCCTTCTCAATCACAGCCCTTCCTTAATACTTACCAGGAACACTTAACAGATTTATTTCCTCTTCAGTCACTCATATTTATATGTTTCCTTTTTCTTTATATAGTGGCACTATACATGCTCTCTGCCAATCCTCAGGCACCTCACCATGATCTGTACATATACTGAAACGTAACTAACCAGTCAACAATATAGTCAACCCTTTTGTGAAGAAATTCACCAGCAACCCCATTCACTCCAGCTGCCTAGCCACATTTCTTCTTACATATGGCTTTCATCACCTCTTCTCTCTTCACCGAACTGCATGCCATGACTCTCTCCCTACACATACCTCCCCAACACAAACACCCTACATCTGCTTCCCTATCATCAAGCACATTTAACAATGCTTTTGAATACTCATTCCATCTCTTCACCTCATCACTGCTTGTTACCACTTCCCCATTTGGTCTTTTCACCAATGTTCATATTTGCTTTTTTGTTTTACCAGTGACTAGGAGAAATACAGTGGAAGAGTACTGGAGGGAGAGAAATAGGGGAATCCTTTAGTTGCTCTCTTTATACATATGTAAGTTACAGTTTATTGTGCCATATCCTAATGGGGTTCAGTACTCTACTCAATTTCTTGACAAATGGATTATGTTGAATTTTTTTGTAGACCACAGTCTATGACATTGGAAATTTACAGGTATGCAGAATTCAAGTGCATCACTCGTGTCCTAACTTGGCGACCATCCAACAAGAAAGAAGGTGAACTGCTGGTGGTCCCCTGTTCCCGCAGTGATGTCTTCACCACTAGCAGTGTCTCCTTAGTAGAGAAGAGACTCTTAATGAAGTTTCTAGAGTTCTGTCACAGTTATGATGATAATCCAGAACAACTGCAAGGTAAGCTCATCACTTGAATATATTATTTATATTATTGCCATGGAAAGCTGTTTAGGTATGTATATTTGCGTGTGTGGACGTGTGTATGTACATGTGTATGGGGGGGGTTGGGCCATTTCTTTCGTCTGTTTCCTTGCGCTACCTCGCAAACGCGGGAGACAGCGACGAGGTATAAAAAAAAAAAAAAAATTATTGCCATGTCTTTGACTCTTTAATTTGATTAAATGTATGGGGAATTGAATACATATGAAACTTTGTTACTTCTAGCAGCTTTCCTCGTGCACTATATATTTGAAACACCTTTCATGGAGCATTATCATCGCAATTATACACTTTGTCTAGATTCATAAATGCCACATATAGATCCTTTTGTTTCTCTTAAGTATTTCTTGCACACAATCTTCAAAGCAAACACCAGATACACATATCCTCACCCTTTCTTGAGTCCACATTATTCTTCCCCAATTTGAAGTTCTTTGCTTGCCACCTTCCCTTCAATCACCACATACAACTTACCATTATACTCAAGTCATTTTCTTTTGCAATTGGTTGCCATTTTGATTTTTGCTGAGACTCGTTTCACATACCCTAGCTTCGTTAACTATAGATAGTAGAATGTTAAGCAGCAATTAGTTGTTGCAGGAGGAAAGTCTGATATTTTTTGTGTGTGGGAAGATACATTATCAGATAACAGGATATTCAAGTGACAATTGGTGGTATGTATGGTGAAAATGCATAATGATCATAATCATGATGTTTGAGATGCATGTGTACCTGAGAAGAGTAAATGTGGAGGAATCCTTATACATGTACGGATAGTTTCCATAAGCTTTCTTGCTGTGTTGCAGAAAAGGACTTGTGAAGTATAGATAGAGGTGAATTGTTCCCTAAGATATACATAAAATCTTTTCTCTCAGAGTATGCAGACAAGTCATTTGTTGACTTCCTAAGGTCTCGCAAGCTTACGGATAATCTTGTTCACTTTGTCACGGAGTCTATCGCCATGGTGTCTGAGGATGTGTCTTGCAGAGAAGGGTTAGAGAAAATGAAGTTGTTCCTCACAAGTCTAGGGCGATATGGGACAACACCCTTCTTATTCTCCATGTATAGGTGTGGAGAGCTTCCACAGGCATTTTGCAGGTAAGAAATAGTTAAGTTTGTGTTTACCATTTGTGGAGATTTTGTTTGCTGTTTGAGCCTAAGAATGAACTTTCATGTGAAATAGGTCAAACTTAGCAGCCTGTGTGAAATTCTACAAACTCAACACCCTATAATTCAGACTTGAATAGGGTAGAATTTCCTCCTGAAAACTAGCTTGGGGTTACAAGAAAGTCAAACTTAGATAGCCTTCATTCTCATATGAGATGTCAACATAGGTAACTGTTCTGCATTTATTTTAGATATTGCATATTTACATAAGGTATTGTTAAAAAAAAATGTACATTTTGTAAATGGTCCAGTCTTCGATTTTATATTCTTTGCTTTGTTCGTGTATTCAAATAGAATTTGGATTTTCTTCGATATTTTCTTACTTTCTCCTCATTCATTCTCTTCTCTTCCGTGGGATTCCATTATTTCCCCAGTCAGTATCTTATTTTTTGCATATCCATCTGCTAATATCAGTGCAGTGTGTAGTACTCACTATGTATTGTATATATACCCACATGTATATATCTATGTGTATGTGGATGGGTTGGGCATTTCCTTGTCTGTTACCTTGTGCTACCTCACTGACGCAGGAGACGGTGGTTAAGTATAGTAACTAAATATAAATGAATATAAATATATTGTTTCTCCTGACTGTTAATCTCTGCTACCATATGCAATACAGTTGTCAATCTTGGGTTCATTTGGAATTGTTTGTAGTCATCTGTACAGCCTTCTGTTTAGAGTTTCATTGCTTCCTATAGTAGTTTAAAGAGCAGAGAAAGGGGAATTAGTGAAAAAAAAAGGAAAGGGAAAAATGCAAAGAGGAAGAGGTTGGAAAATACTTTGCCATCCCTATGCAGATTATGTGCGGTGTTTGAAGGAACGTATTTGTTGCGAAGACCAGTGTCATCACTCATCATTGATTCTCAGAACTCTTGCTGTGGTTTTTTGTCAGAAGGTCATTGTTTTAAGTGTTCACATGTGATGATGGAAGCATCGTATGCACCAAAGGAATATGCTGCCTTCAGGAATTCAAAGCCACAGCAGAACATATCTCGAGGAATATTTATTACTGACAGGTATTTGAGTGGCATATCTCATACTTAACAGATTTGGAGTGAAATATAACTGTGTTCAGAACTTGAGAAAGAGAAAAGCTCAACAGAAGGCAATCCTGGTCCTTGTAAACTTGAATTGCATTCTTTTCACATGCCCAAACCACCTCAAATGATTATGTTTCACTGACTCTACCACTTTGCAGTTCATTCCCTTTACATTCCTTGCCATACCACATCTTTCATGTACCACATTTCTTTCTTCGTTCCATCTAGTCAAACCACATGCTCCTCTCAAATAGCTCATTTCTGCAGCCTGGATTCTTGCCCTCTTTGACTTATTCCATGTCCATGTTTTGCATGCATACGTCAAGGTTGAGAGGACTATGGAGTTTTTTTTTCACTTCTATCCTTGCATCTTAATCCTTCATTTTTCTGGTAAGTTACCCAGTGACTCTTCTACCCTCTCCTGCTCTCTCTCACTTAACCCTCCTTCCATCTCTCCAAACTTACCCAAGATAGCTCCTAAACGCTTCAATTCTTTTACCTCCCCCAGTCTTTATCCCCCCATATCCATAACTATATGCTTTGTTTTTTCACTATATGGTAGGCAGCCAAAAACCACTGAGTCATATTACCAGCACTACCCACTTGGGTATTGGGAGAGTTAGTGATGGCTGCGCAGAGCTAACTCTTATGTGGTTGTCAAGCTACACTCCTCTGACTCAGGTAGCTGTTGTTTCTCTCTGCTTCACCCACATGTGGACTACTGGCATTCTGTCCACAGCTATACAGTCTCTCCCTGTCATAGATAAAGCTTAACTCACCCAGTTCGTTCTTTGTAACTATATATTCATGCTCAGTATTTTACTTTTATGTTTTTGTTGAACAGACTGTGTTCATATGACTTGCGTTGGGTCGGATGCAGAGGAGGATTTGAAGATTGCTGTACAGAGGCTCTTTTCCAGTGAAGACAAACCAACCAACCGTTCTGTGGAGTATTTACTTTAATCAGGTGAGAGTGAATCAGGTCAATGTATGACTTTCCTGTGCAGTATTATAATGTATAGGCTTAGGGAGTTGATGTGAAACTTGTGTAAAATTTGATAAGTGTGGTGGTTAGCATATGACATGGAGATTAAGTAAAATGTGGTGGGGAATATGACAAACCTGACAGGGTTATATGGCTGGCTTCTTGGTAAACATGTTATAATGTGTATAACATTCTGGCCTTGTGTTTTTGACAGACTTGGTGATAGATATTTCATAAACTTTATCCACTACGTGAAAATTGAAGTAGAATTAGAAATAGTGGAACCATGAAATTTTCTATCCTTGTTAGCTTTACACTTTTGTTAGATTTTTGTATCTGACACCAGTCACAAATTCCAAGAATATCAATTTTTTTCCACGTTTGATAAGATGGCCACTTGACATAAATATTTTAATGAAAAAATTATTGATATCTTGACAATTAAACTTTTACTTCATATGCTTAGACAGTTAGTTATTTGTCAGGACTGAGAAACAAATTCATAAGCCATTTTCTGACTATATCATTACCTTCTGGAAGGAGGTAAATAAAGTGCATAAGACAAGGGAGCAAATGGGAACATGTTGAATGGGGCTAATGGGGAGGTGATGACAAGTAGTGGTGATGTGAGAAGGAGATGGAGTGAGTATTTTGAAAGTTTGTTGAATGTGTTTGATGATAGAGTGGCAGACATAGGGTGTTTTGGTCGAGGTTGTGTGCAAAGTGAGAGGGTTAGGGAAAATGATTTGGTAAACAGAGAAGAGGTAGTAAAAGATTTGCGGAAGATGAAAGCCGGCAAGGCAGCAGGTTTGGATGGTATTGCAGTGGAATTTATTAAAAAAGGGGGTGACTGTATTGTTGACTGGCTGGTAAGGTTATTTAATGTATGTATGACTCATGGTGAGGTGCCTGACGATTGGCGGAATGTGTGCATAGTGCCATTGTACAAAGGCAAAGGGGATAAGAGTGAGTGCTCAAATTACAGAGGTATAAGTTTGTTGAGTATTCCTGGTAAATTATATGGGAGGGTATTGATTGAGAGGGTGAAGGCATGTACAGAGCATCAGACTGGGGAAGAGCAGTGTGGTTTCAGAAGTGGTGGAGGATGTGTGGATCAGGTGTTTGCTTTGAAGAATGTATGTGAGAAATACTTAGAAAAACAAATGGATTCGTATGTAGCATTTATGGATCTGGAGAAGGCATATGATAGATTGATAGAGATGTTCTGTGGAAGGTATTAAGAATATATGGTGTGGGAGGCAAGTTGTTAGAAGCAGTGAAAAGTTTTTATCGAGGATGTAAGGCATGTGTACATGTAGGAAGAGAGAAAAGTGATTGGTTCTCAGTGAATGTAGGTATGTATACTTAACCACAAGGTTTCCCCGTCTCAAATTATCAAATTTCTGTTGTTACATACTGCAACGTCTGTAAACCACAGTAAAAATCTAATATTTTAACGTTATTATTTTGGATTCTTGTCTAGAAGGTAATTGGACTTTCAAGCACAATTCTCTTTAGATATCTTCCTATACTGTGTCCATTCAGAATGTGTGATGACTGTTATTAACTAAAATCTTTTTGAAGTTCAGAAATTTATAAGTTTAACCCAGTACTTCTTTCATGCTCTTAAAAGGAACAAAGAGTCCTGATGTAACCCAAGAAAATTGTTTGAAAAATTCACAGAAACATGTGAGGTTATAGTGCACAAATTTGCAAGCATTGGCAGTCATTTTCCTGAAACTCTTCAGAGTTACATAACACTTACCAGTTTGATTACAATTTTTTTCTATTTTTTTGTTTTATACATATTTTGGGCACTGTGGAATAAGCAAAGCTGAATGACTTTTGTAATTCTTGAGAAATAGCTTATATAGTGAATGTGTTGGAGATGATTTTAGGCATGCACATTACAGAATGAATTGGAATGATAAGGTATGCGGGGCAATGAGCTGTCAGTGGACAGAACCAGAGGAAACCACGTAAAGTTCTGTGAGGCTAGTAATAGATAGAAGGTTCAGGTTTTGGTACATTCCACTTAACAAGTTGATGGTGAATGAGGCTTGTTTTTAGTCTGTTCTTGGTGCTACCTCACTGTGGTGGGAAATTTTGAACTAGCATGAAAAAAATATGCATATTACTGGTTACATTACAAGTGATGAGTCACCTTTGGTAAGATGCATCACAAGTTGAGGAAATAGCTTAATCACACCAAAAAATGTTTTGCTTCGGAGTTCATTCTCTGAGGAGGTCTTTGATGAGACTACCCTTCCAGTGACACAGCCTTACATAAGGTGACTTTTCACTTGAATTGTAACCTCAAGCAGGGGGGAGCCAGATAATGCCTATTTACATATGTATGCCAATCATGCTGTCAGCCTTAAAGTGGACTTTGTTTTTAAAGGCCATGACTTATGGAAAGATAATGCCATCTGAATCAAGGTGGGCTGTAAGCTGCTATGACTAACCTATATGCTTTGGGAAGTAAAATCCTACAGAGGATAGTAATTCACACAAATTAAAAGTTTTAAGGTCAGGATTATGTATTATAGTAAGAGTATTGTATAGAGGAAACTACATAAGAAAAATAGAATTCAGAAGAATGGTAAGGAACCTCAGACAGGGTTAGACGAGTCAGCAATGTTTTTAATATCAGCAAATAGAGTTCATATAAAGCAGTTAACAAATCTTAAGTTCAAAGACTTGTTGATTTTATTATTGACTGTTAGTGTACAGTACACAGCCATGCAGTGCAAGGTGACTGTATACTGGTTTAACTTAGATTCCTGGATGTAGAATCACAGACCTTGATAGCCTAGAGCTGACTGTGTTAATTCCACATTTTCTTAAAATTTACTAAAATGCAAGATATTTGGAGTGGCACAGTATTTGGCAAATGATTTCTTGTACCAAACATTTGTAGAAAATGTTCGAATGATTTAAAATTGAAGTAAATAAAAATTGAAGTAAATATATTTTCTGCCTAGATATATGAAAACAAGTACGGATGGTTTGCAATATATGTTTTGATAAACTGTGGTTACCTAAATTACTTGCATTTTATGTGCAATTGCCATACATCTCATCCAGCATCCACAGTGTAAAAACAGTCACCATTATGCTTAAGTAAGCACCCTTTCTGTAAGTGCACTACAAAGGAAGGAAGGCTTTTAACCTTAGAGGAAAAGGTGGAGATACTGGATGAATTAGTGTGGTTCTAGCACATCTTTTGCTCACCAACATGGATTTATTTAGTACACTATGCATGTCAAACTAAAAAGTTTAACTGCCATATTTGTTAAGTCAGGTATTTCTAATGTGGAGATTTACCCAAAGCTGCTAATGTACAAGAAGATAAAGGAAGCCCTGAAAATTTGGCTGCAAGAAATGTGGATGCACTAGTAGATAGCTTTATTAAATTCTGTATGTATTGTATATTATTTCTATACTAACAATATGCAGTACATTATTTCCTTTGTTTACATAAGTTTGATAATCTTTAGCATATGGCCTTTGGTCCCTTCATCCCCTCATGACAGTAAAAGCTAATATCACTATAATTTGCTGGCCGATTCATCTTGTACATTTTTGCTAACTGTTTCTATGTCCCAATCATTTTACATTATATGAATTCAAATTTTCTTCTCAAATTTTTGATATATGTGAATTGTACATAAGTATACGTATGTAAGTAGGAGAGATGGCCAGAGAGCGTTATTGGATTACGTGTTAATTGACAGGCGTGCGAAAGAGAGACTTTTGGATGTTAATGTGCTGAGAGGTGCAACTGGAGGGATGTCTGATCATTATCTTGTAGAGGCTAAGGTGAAGATTTGTATGGGTTTTCAGAAAAGAAGAGTGAATGTTGGGGTGAAGAGGGTGGTGAGAGTAAGTGAGTTGGGAAGGAGACTTGTGTGAGGAAGTACCAGGAGAGACTGAGTACAGAATGGAAAAAGGTGAGAACAATGGAAGTAAGGGGAGTGGGGGAGGAATGGGATGTATTTAGGGAATCATTGATGGATTGCGCAAAAGATGCTTGTGGCATGAGAAGAGTGGGAGGTGGGTTGATTAGAAAGGGTAGTGAGTGGTGGGATGAAGAAGTAAGATTATTAGTGAAAGAGAAGAGAGAGGCATTTGGACGATTTTTGCAGGGAAAAAATGCAATTGAGTGGGAGATGTATAAAAGAAAGAGACAGGAGGTCAAGAGAAAGGTGCAAGAGGTGAAAAAGAGGGCAAATGAGAGTTGGGATGAGAGATTATCATTAAATTTTAGGGAGAATAAAAAGATGTTCTGGAAGGAGGTAAATAAAGTGCGTAAGTCAGTGAAGGGCGCAAATGGGGAGGTGATAACAAGTAGTGGTGATGTGAGAAGGAGATGGAGTGAGTATTTTGAAGGCTTGTTGAATGTGTTTGATGATAGAGTGGCAGATATAGGGTGTTTTGGTCGAGGTGGTGTGCAAAGTGAGAGGGTTAGGGAAAATGATTTGGTAAACAGAGAAGAGGTAGTAAAAGCTTTGCGGAAGATGAAAGCCGGCAAGGCAGCAGATTTGGATGGTATTGCAGTGGAATCTATTAAAAAAGGGGATGACTGTATTGTTGACTGGTTGGTAAGGTTATTTAATGTATGTATGACTCATGGTGAGGTGCCTGAGGATTGGCGGAATGCATGCATAGTGCCATTGTACAAAGGCAAAGGGGATAAGAGTGAGTGCTCAAATTACAGAGGTATAAGTTTGTTGAGTATTCCTGGTAAATTATATGGGAGGGTATTGATTGAGAGGGTGAAGGCATGTACAGAGCATCAGATTGGGGAAGAGCAGTGTGGTTTCAGAAGTGGTAGAGGATGTGTGGATTAGGTGTTTGCTTTGAAGAATGTATGTGAGAAATACATAGAAAAGCAAATGGATTTGTATGTAGCATTTATGGATCTGGAGAAGGCATATGATAGAGTTGATAGAGATGCTCTGTGGAAGGTATAAGAATATATGGTGTGGGAGGCAAGTTGTTAGACGCAGTGAAAAGTTTTTATCGAGAATGTAAGGCATGTGTACGTGTAGGAAGAGAGGAAAGTGATTGGTTCTCAGTGAATGTAGGTTTGCGGCAGGGGTGTGTGATGTCTCCATGGTTGTTTAATTTGTTTATGGATGGGGTTGCTAGGGAGGTGAATGCAAGAGTTTTGGAAAGAGGGGCAAGTATGAAGTCTGTTGTGGATGAGAGAGCTTGAGAAGTGAGTCAGTTGTTGTTCGCTGATGATACAGCGCTGGTGGCTGATTCATATGAGAAACTGCAGAAGCTGGTGACTGAGTTTGGTGAAGTGTGTGAAAGAAGAAAGTTAAGAGTAAATGTGAATAAGGGCAAGGTTATTAGGTACAGTAGGGTTGAGCGTCAAGTCAATTGGGAGGTAAGTTTGAATGGAGAAAAACTGGAGGAAGTAAAGTGTTTTAGATATCTGGGATTGGATCTGGCAGCGGATGGAACCATGGAAGCGGAAGTGGATCATAGGGTGGGGGAGGGGGCGAAAATCCTGGGAGCCTTGAAGAATGTGTGGAAGTCGAGAACATTATCTGGGAAAGCAAAAATGGGTATGTTTGAAGGAATAGTGGTTCCAACAATGTTGTATGGTTGCGAGGCGTGGGCTATGGATAGAGTTGTGCGCAGGAGGGTGGATGTGCTGAAAATGAGATGTTTGAGGACAGTGTGTGGTGTGAGGTGGTTTGATCGAGTAAGTAATGTAAGGGTAAGAGAGATGTGTGGAAATAAAAAGAGCGTGGTTGAAAGAGCAGAAGAGGGTGTTTTGAAATGGTTTGGGCACGCGGAGAGAATGAGTGAGGAAAGATTGACCGAGAGGATATATGTGTCGGAGGTGAAGGGAACGAGGAGAAGTGGGAGACCAAAGATGGAGTGAAAAAGATTTTGTGTGATCGGGGCCTGAACATGCAGGAGGGTGAAAGGCGGGCAAGGATAGAGTGAATTGGATCGATGTGGTATCAGTGGACTGAATCAGGGCATGTGAAGCGTCTGGGGTAAACCATGGAAAGTTGTGTCGGGCCTGGATGAGGAAAGGGAGCTGTGGTTTTCGGGCGTTATTGCATGACAGCTAGAGACTGAGTGTGAATGAATGGGGCCTTTGTTGTCTCTTCCTAGGGCTACCTCGCACACATGAGGGGGGAGGGGGATGGTATTCCATGTGTGGCGAGGTGGCGATGGGAATGAATAAAGGCAGACAGTGTGAATTGTGTGCATGGGTATATATGTATGTGTCTGTGTGTGTATATATATGTGTACATTGAGATGTATAGGTATGTATATTTGCGTGTGTGGACGTTTATGTATATACATTGTATATGGGGGTGGGTTGGGCCATTTCTTTCGGCTGTTTCCTTGCGCTACCTTGCAAACGCGGGAGACAGCGACAAAGCAAAAAATAATGTATGTATGTATATATATATATATATATATATATATATATATATATATATATATATATATATATATATACATTTATATGTATATATTTATTTTTATTATTTTTTATTATACTTTGTCGCTGTCTCCCGCGTTTGCGAGGTAGCGCAAGGAAACAGACGAAAGAAATGGCCGAACCCCCCCCCATACACATGTATATACATACGTCCACACACGCAAATATACATACCTACACAGCTTTCCATGGTTTACCCCAGACGCTTCACATGCCTTGATTCAATCCACTGACAGCACGTCAACCCTGGTATACCACATCGCTCCAATTCACTCTATTCCTTGCCCTCCTTTCACCCTCCTGCATGTTCAGGCCCCGATCACACAAAATCTTTTTCACTCCATCTTTCCACCTCCAATTTGGTCTCCCTCTTCTCCTCGTTCCCTCCACCTCCGACACATATATCCTCTTGGTCAATCTTTCCTCACTCATTCTCTCCATGTGCCCAAACCACTTCAAAACACCCTCTTCTGCTCTCTCAACCACGCTCTTTTTATTTCCTCACATCTCTCTTACCCTTATGTTACTCACTCGATCAAACCACCTCACACCACACATTGTCCTCAAACATCTCATTTCCAGCACATCCATCCTCCTGCGCACAACTCTATCCATAGCCCACGCCTCGCAACCATACAACATTGTTGGAACCACTATTCCTTCAAACATACCCATTTTTGCTTTCCGAGATAATGTTCTCGACTTCCACACATTCTTCAAGGCCCCCAGAATTTTCGCCCCCTCCCCCACCCTATGATCCACTTCCGCTTCCATGGTTCCATCCGCTGCCATATCCACTCCCAGATATCTAAAACACTTCACTTCCTCCAGTTTTTCTCCATTCAAACTCACCTCCCAATTGACTTGACCCTCAACCCTACTGTACCTAATAACCTTGCTCTTATTCACATTTACTCTTAACTTTCTTCTTCCACACACTGTACCAAACTCAGTCACCAGCTTCTGCAGTTTCTCACATGAATCAGCCACCAGCGCTGTATCATCAGCGAACAACAACTGACTCACTTCCCAAGCTCTCTCATCCCCAACAGACTTCATACTTGCCCCTCTTTCCAAAACTCTTGCATTTACCTCCCTAACAACCCCATCCATAAACAAATTAAACAACCATGGAGACATCACACACCCCTGCCGCAAACCTACATTCACTGAGAACCAATCACTTTCCTCTCTTCTTACACGTACACATGCCTTACATCCTCGATAAAAACTTTTCACTGCTTCTAACAACTTTCCTCCCACACCATATATTCTTAATACCTTCCACAGAGCATCTCTATCAACTCTATCATATGCCTTCTCCAGATCCATAAATGCTACATACAAATCCATTTGCTTTTCTAAGTATTTCTCACATACATTCTTCAAAGCAAACACCTGATCCACACATCCTCTACCACTTCTGAAACCAAACTGCTCTTCCCCAATCTGATGCTCTGTACATGCCTTCACCCTCTCAATCAATACCCTCCCATATAATTTACCAGGAATACTCAACAAACTTATACCTCTGTAATTTGAGCACTCACTCTTATTCCCTTTGCCTTTGTACAATGGCACTATGCACGCATTCCGCCAATCCTCAGGCACCTCACCATGAGTCATACATACATTAAATAACCTTACCAACCAGTCAACAATACAGTCACCCCCTTTTTTGATAAATTCCACTGCAATACCATCCAAACCTGCTGCCTTGCCGGCTTTCATCTTCCGCAAAGCTTTCACTACCTCTTCTCTGTTTACCAAATCATTTTCCCTAACCCTCTCACTTTGCACACCACCTCGACCAAAACACCCTATATCTGCCACTCTATCATCAAACACATTCAACAAACCTTCAAAATACTCACTCCATCTCCTTCTCACATCACCACTACTTGTTATCACCTCCCCATTTGCGCCCTTCACTGAAGTTCCCATTTGCTCCCTTGTCTTATGCACTTTATTTACCTCCTTCCAGAACATCTTTTTATTCTCCCTAAAATTTAATGATACTCTCTCACCCCAACTCTCATTTGCCCTTTTTTTCACCTCTTGCACCTTTCTCTTGACCTCCTGCCTCTTTCTTTTATACATCTCCCACTCAATTGCATTTTTTCCCTGCAAAAATCGTCCAAATGCCTCTCTCTTCTCTTTCACTAATACTCTTGCTTCTTCATCCCACCACTCACTACCCTTTCTAATCAACCCACCTCCCACTCTTCTCATGCCACAAGCATCTTTTGCGCAATCCATCACTGATTCCCTAAATACATCCCATTCCTCCCCCACTCCCCTTATTTCCATTGTTCTCACCTTTTTCCATTCTGTACTCAGTCTCTCCTGGTACTTCCTCACACAGGTCTCCTTCCCAAGCTCACTTACTCTCACCACCCTCTTCACCCCAACATTCACTCTTCTTTTCTGAAAACCCATACAAATCTTCACCTTTGCCTCCACAAGATAATGATCAGACATCCCTCCAGTTGCACCTCTCAGCACATTAACATCCAAAAGTCTCTCTTTCGCACGCCTGTCAATTAACACGTAATCCAATAACGCTCTCTGGCATTATATATATTATATATATTTATATTTATATATATATATATATCTTTCTTTCTTCTTCTTTTAAACTATCCGCCATTTCCCGCATTAGCGAGGTAGCGTTAAGAACAGAGGACTGGGCCTTTGTGGAATATCCTCACCTGGCCCCCCTCTGTTCCTTCTTTTCGAAAATTAAAAAAAAGAAAAAAAAAAAACGAGAGGGGAGGATTTCCAGCCTCCCGCTCCCTCCCCTTTTAGTCGCCTTCTACGACACGCAGGGAATACGTGGGAAGTATTCTTTCTCCCCTATCCCCAGGGATAATATATATATATATATATATATATATATATATATATATATATATATATATATATATATATATATATATATATAAGTTTGTTGAGTATTCCTGGTAAATTATATGGGAGGGTATTGATTGAGAGGGTGAAGGCATGTACAGAGCATCAGATTGGGGAAGAGCACTGTGGTTTCAGAAGTGGTAGAGGATGTGTGGATCAGGTGTTTGCTTTGAAGAATGTATGTGAGAAATACTTAGAAAAGCAAATGGATTTGTATGTAGCATTTATGGATCTGGAGAAGGCATATGATAGAGTTGATAGAGATGCTCTGTGGAAGGTATTAAGAATATATGGTGTGGGAGGAAAGTTGTTAGAAGCAGTGAAAAGTTTTTATCGAGGATGTAAGGCATGTGTACGTGTAGGAAGAGAGGAAAGTGATTGGTTCTCAGTGAATGTAGGTTTGCGGCAGGGGTGTGTGATGTCTCCATGGTTGTTTAATTTGTTTATGGATGGGGTTGCTAGGGAGGTGAATGCAAGAGTTTTGGAAAGAGGGGCAAGTATGAAGTCTGTTGGGGATGAGAGAGCTTGGGAAGTGAGTCAGTTGTTGTTCGCTGATGATACAGCGCTGGTGGCTGATTCATGTGAGAAACTGCAGAAGCTGGTGACTGAGTTTGGTAAAGTGTGTGGAAGAAGAGAGTTAAGAGTAAATGTGAATAAGAGCAAGGTTATTAGGTACAGTAGGGTTGAGGGTCAAGTCAATTGGGAGGTGAGTTTGAATGGAGAAAAACTGGAGGAAGTGAAGTGTTTTAGATATCTGGGAGTGGATCTGGCAGCGGATGGAACCATGGAAGCGGAAGTGGATCATAGGGTGGGGGAGGGGGCGAAAATTCTGGGGGCCTTGAAGAATGTGTGGAAGTCGAGAACATTATCTCGGAAAGCAAAAATGGGTATGTTTGAAGGAATAGTGGTTCCAACCACGTTGTATGGTTGCGAGGCGTGGGCTATGGATAGAGTTGTGCGCAGGAGGATGGATGTGCTGGAAATGAGATGTTTGAGGACAATGTGTGGTGTGAGGTGGTTTGATCGAGTGAGTAACGTAAGGGTAAGAGAGATGTGTGGAAATAAAAAGAGCGTGGTTGAGAGAGCAGAAGAGGGTGTTTTGAAGTGGTTTGGGCACATGGAGAGGATGAGTGAGGAAAGATTGACCAAGAGGATATATGTGTCGGCGGTGGAGGGAGCAAGGAGAAGAGGGAGACCAAATTGGAGGTGGAAAGATGGAGTGAAAAAGATTTTGTGTGATCGGGGCCTGAACATGCAGGAGGGTGAAAGGAGGGCAAGGAATAGAGTGAATTGGAGCGATGTGGTATACCGGGGTTGACGTGCTGTCAGTGGATTGAATCAAGGCATGTGAAGCGTCTGGGGTAAACCATGGAAAGCTGTGTAGGTATGTATATTTGCGTGTGTGGACGTATGTATATACATGTGTATGGGGGGGGTTGGGCCATTTCTTTCATCTGTTTCCTTGCGCTACCTCGCAAACGCGGGAGACAGCGACAAAGTATAAAAAAAAAAATATATATATATATATATATATATATATATATATATATATATATATATATATATATATATATATATATATCCCTGGGGATAGGGGAGAAAGAATACTTCCCACGTATTCCCTGCGTGTCGTAGAAGGCGACTAAAAGGGGAGGGAGCGGGTGGCTGGAAATCTCCCCCTCTCGTTTTTTTTTTTTAATTTTCCAAAAGAAGGAACAGAGAAGGGGGCCAGGTGAGGATATTCCCTCTAAGGCCCAGTCCTCTGTTCTTAACGCTACCTCGCTAATGCGGGAAATGGCGAATAGTATGAAAGAAAGAAAAGATATATATATATATATATATATATATATATATATATATATATATATATATATATATATATATATATATATGGGGATAGGGGAGAAAGAATACTTCCCACGTATTCCCTGCGTGTCGTAGAAGGCGACTAAAAGGGGAGGGAGCGGGGGGCTGGAAATCCTCCCCTCTCGTTTTTTTCTTAATTTTCCAAAAGAGGGAACAGAGAATTGGGCCAGGTGAGGGTATTCCCTCAAAGGCCCAGTCCTCTGTTCTTAACGCTACCTCACTAATGCGGGAAATGGCGAATAGTTTGAAAGAAAGAGAGAAAAAATATATATATATATATATATATATATATTTTTTTTTTTTTTTTTTATACTTTGTCGCTGTCTCCTGCGTTTGCGAGGTATATATATATATATATATATATATATATATATATATATATATATATATATATGGATGGGGTTGTTAGGGAGGTAAATGCAAGAGTTTTAGAAAGAGGGGCAAGTATGAAGTCTGTTGGGGATGAGAGAGCTTGGGAAGTGAGTCAGTTGTTGTTCGCTGATGATACAGCGCTGGTGGCTGATTCATGTGAGAAACTGCAGAAGCTGGTGACTGAGTTTGGTAAAGTGTGTGGAAGAAGAAAGTTAAGAGTAAATGTGAATAAGAGCAAGGTTATTAGGTACAGTAGGGTTGAGGGTCAAGTCAATTGGGAGGTGAGTTTGAATGGAGAAAAACTGGAGGAAGTAAAGTGTTTTAGATATCTGGGAGTGGATCTGGCAGCGGATGGAACCATGGAAGCGGAAGTGGATCATAGGGTGGGGGAGGGGGCGAAAATTCTGGGGGCCTTGAAGAGTGTGTGGAAGTCGAGAACATTATCTCGGAAAGCAAAAATGGGTATGTTTGAAGGAATAGTGGTTCCAACAATGTTGTATGGTTGCGAGGCGTGGGCTATGGATAGAGTTGTGCGCAGGAGGATGGATGTGTTGGAAATGAGATGTTTGAGGACAATGTGTGGTGTGAGGTGGTTTGATCGAGTGAGTAACGTAAGGGTAAGAGAGATATGTGGAAATAAAAAGAGCGTGGGTGAGAGAGCAGAAGAGGGTGTTTTGAAGTGGTTTGGGCACATGGAGAGGATGAGTGAGGAAAGATTGACCAAGAGGATATATGTGTCGGAGGTGGAGGGAACGAGGAGAAGAGGGAGACCAAATTGGAGGTGGAAAGATGGAGTGAAAAAGATTTTGTGTGATCGGGGCCTGAACATGCAGGAGGGTGAAAGGAGGGCAAGGAATAGAGTGAATTGGAGCGATGTGGTATACCGGGGTTGACGTGCTGTCAGTGGATTGAATCAAGGCATGTGAAGCGTCTGGGGTAAACCATGGAAAGCTGTGCAGGTATGTATATTTGCGTGTGTGGACGTATGTATATACATGTGTATGGGGGTGGGTTGGGCCATTTCTTTCGTCTGTTTCCTTGCGCTACCTCGCAAATGCGGGAGACAGCGACAAAGTATAATAAAAAAATAAAAATAATATATATATATATATATATATATATATATATATATATATATATATATATATATATATATATCTTTTTTTCTTTTCATACTATTTGCCATTTCCCACATTAGCGAGGTAGCGTTAAGAACAGAGGACTGGGCCTTTGAGGGAATATCCTCACTTGGCCCCCTTCTCTGTTCTTTCTTTTGGGAAAAAAAAAAATGAGAGGGGAGGATTTCCAGCCCCCCGCTCCCATATATATATATATTTGTTTGTTTGTTTCAAACTATTCGCCATTTCCCGCATTAGCGAGGTAGCGTTAAAAACAGAGGACTGGGCCTTTGAGGGAATACCCTCACCTGGCCCCCTTCTCTGTTCATTCTTTTGGAAAAAAAAAAAAAATTCATACTTGCTGCCCCCTACTCACTCCCGCCCCCACCCCACCACACACGAAATGACACCCCCTCCCCTACATGCGTGCGAGGTAACGCCAGGAAAAGACAACAAAGCCCACACTCATTCACTTTCAGTCTCCAGCTGTCATGCGTAATGCACCGAAACCACAGCTCCCCCTTACACCCAGGCCCCACAGAACTCTCCATGGTTCACCCCAAACGCTTCACACGCCCTAGTTCAATCATTGACAGCACGTCAACCCCGGTATACCACACCGTTCCAATTCACTCCATTCCCCGCACGCCCCCCACCCTCCTGCATGTCCAAGCTCCTACCGCTCAAAATCCCCTTCACTCCATCCTTCCACCTCCAGTCCGGTCTCCCTCCTCTCCTCATTCCCTCCACATCTGACACATATCCTCCCTGTCAATCCTTCCCCACTCACTCTCTCCATGTGACCAAACCACCTCAATACACCCTCTTCTGCTCTCTCAACCACACTCTTTCCATTACCACTCATCTTTCCTACCCCTTCATGACTCACTCGATCAAACCACGTCACACCACATATCGTCCCCAAACATCAGATCTCCAACACATCCACCCCACTCCACACAACCCTATCCATCGCCCATATATATAAATATATATATACTTTCATACTTATTCACTGTTTCCCGAATTTGTGAGGTAACACTAAGAACAGATGAAGAAAAGACCTTATTTACTCTCATCCATTCTC
>NC_092268.1:1167495-1191683 GCF_036320965.1 Panulirus ornatus | reverse complement strand
CTTTCCCTTGTCCATGTCCCCTACAATTCCTACACACATCCTGTCATTCTCCAAATTAATATTTTCTTTGTTTCCATGGGTCCATTTGTTACCATGTCCACTCCAAGGTATCTGAAATACTTCACTCCTCCAAATTTTCTCCATTCAGATTCACACCTCAACAATCTCTGTCCCTAACCTAGCTAAACCTAATAACCTTACTCTTATTCACATTTACTATTTCTCTTTTAATAAACACTTCTGAACTCTTTCAACAACAAGCGCAGTTTCAAATTGCAATCTGCTCCCAGTGCTTTGTCATCACCAAACATATGACTTGCTTCCCAGGTCCTCGCTTGCTACAGACTGCATACATGCCCCTCTCTCAAAGACCCTTGCATTTACCTCCCTCAATACTTCATCCATAGGTGAATTTAACAGCCATGATAACATTACATAACATTATCGACCCCTGTCATAAACAATCCTTCAACTGGAACAATTCTTTCATCTCTCCCTACTCTTGCATGAACCTTACAACCTTCATTAGAACTTTTCACTGCTTACAGCAACTTTCCTCTTGGAGTAGTTTGTAAGAACTTATGCAAGGCATCTCTATTAGCCCCATCATATTCTTCCCTAGATCCGTAAATGCTATATACAAATTCTCGTTTCTCCAATTGTTTCTTTCACACACATCCTTTAAAGCAAACACCAGATTCATTCATTCTCTGCCTCTTATGAAATCATATTGTTCATCCTTCCTCTGCTGCTCTGTACTTGCCTTCACCCTCTCTGTCACCACTTACAAACAAACTGCCAGGTACAACTGACAAACATCTTGTACCTCTGAATTTGGAAAACTCAACATTGTCTCCTTGATGTACAGTGGCATTATACAAGCATTCCACTAACCCTCAGGTCTTCCTCTTGATCCATCCATACATTGAAAATCCTAATGAACCAAATTACAGCAGTCAACTCTATATGAAATTCAAATGCAATGCCATCGTCTCCAGATGATAAGCCACATTTCATCTTGTGCAAGACTTGCATACTAGTTTCACCAAACTCCTTTCCATGACAATGACGTACTGCATACTTCCTTGACCTGAACTCCTTACATAAGCCACCCTTTCATCACCCACATTTAACCAATCTTTCAAAATACTCATTCCATCTCATCTCATTGCTACCTGTCACCGCTTCATTTTCCCCTTTCATTGAAGTTCTCGTTTGTTTTCTTGTTTTCCTCGTACCATTTGAGCTTCCAAAAACTCTCATTCACCCTGAAGTTTCCTGATAGGTGCTCACCTCAGCCCTCATTTATCTGCAGCCTTTTCACCTTCCTTTCGACCTCTTTCTCTGATACATCTCTCAATCGTTTGTACTTTTTTCCTTGTAAGTGTTTCCCATAAACTTCCCTTTTTGCTTTCACTTGTAACTTCATCTCGCCACTTTTTACCCTTTCTCACCTACCCATCTCCCACCTTGTACTTGCACATGCCAACACTGCTCCCTTAAATACCTCCCAATTCTATCACTCCCCTAGCTTCATTTACTCTTGCCATTTTTGTCAGTCTCATGGTATTTCTCACTTATAACTTTTTTGAAATTTTAGGATGTTGGCATTAATTGAGGTTGTCATGTAGTCAGCAAAGATTGGATTACACATCATACTTTTATGAAATTTTGCTTCTGGTAGATAAATTTCCAGATTCATGTTCCTATAGATATGTCTCTCTGACTACCATTCCCCTCAAAACTCTACAAGGGAATGGTGATGGCTAAAGTTTCCACTCGTTTTTTCTTTACATGCTTCCCACAGATACCATTCCACACATTCTTGCCTCATTTTTTCCCTCCAGTACTCCTCTAATCTATTTCTTCAGGTCACTGATGATGATCCTCACACCAACCCCCTTAATTATACTTTCCTTGTAAACTCCTTTAGCTTTTTCTACAAGCCCGAACCACATCAGAGTAATGGCTTTAAAGGGATAGTGTGTGTTTTTCTTTATTATTGTATATCAAATTAGATTATAAATAGCTTTATCATAGATATATATATAAAGGAATTTAATGAAAATATATACTTAAAAGAACTTAACATTGTTGGACCATTTACTCTACAGTATAAACAGTGCTAGGTACCACCATCCATAGTTCTTTTCATAACTGGTGAATCCAGTGCTATTCTTACCATTTGCTGCCTCAGTCTTAACAGGCCATTGGCAGAGGGAACTCTGGTTCAGTGTTTCAGAGGCTCCTGCTTAGTGTTCCTACCAACTACTATTGCTTAATGTGTTTACTTAATATTCCTGCTTAATTTTCCAACCTACTGCTTCTTTTTTTGCAGGGAAAAAATGCAAATGAGTGGGAGAGGTATAAAAGAGAGGCAGGAGGTCAAGAGAAAGGTGCAAGAGGTGAAAAAGAGGGCAAATGAGAGTTGGGGTAAGAGAGTATCATTAAATTTCAGGGAGAATAAAAAGATGTTTTGGAAGGAGGTAAATAAAGTGCGTAAGACAAGTGAGCAAATGGGAACTTCAGTGAAGGGGGCTGATGGGGAGGTGATAACAAGTAGTGGTGATGTGAGGAGATAAAGTGAGTATTTTGAAGGTTTGTTGAATGTGTTTGATGATAGAGTAGCAGATATAGGGTGTTTTGGTCGAGGTGGTGTGCAAAGTGAGAGGGTTAGGGAAAATGATTTGGTAAATAGAGAAGAGGTAGTAAAAGCTTTGCAGAAGATGAAAGCCGGCAAGGCAGCAGGTTTGGATGGTATTGCAGTGGAATCTATGAAAAAAGGGGGTGACTGTATTGTTGACTGGTTGGTAAGGTTATTTAATGTATGTATGATTCATGGTGAGATGCCTGAGGATTGGTGGAATGCTTGCATAGTACCATTGTACAAAGGCAAAGGGGATAAGAGTGAGTGCTCAAATTACAGAGGTATAAGTTTGTTGAGTATTCCTGGTGAATTATATGGGAGGGTATTGATTGAGAGGGTGAAGGCATGTACAGAGCATCAGATTGGGGAAGAGCAGTGTGGTTTCAGAAGTGGTAGAGGATGTGTGGATCAGGTGTTTGCTCTGAAGAATGTATGTGAGAAATACTTAGAAAAACAAATGGATTTGTATGTAGTATTTATGGATCTGGAGAAGGCATATGATAGAGTTGATAGAGATGCTCTGTGGAAGGTTTTAAGAATATATGGTGTGGGAGGCAAGTTGTTAGAAGCAGTGAAAAGTTTTTATCGAGGATGTAAGGCATGTGTACGTGTAGGAAGAGAGGAAAGTGATTGGTTCTCAGTGAATGTAGGTTTGCGGCAGGGGTGTGTGATGTCTCCATGGTTGTTTAATTTGTTTATGGATGGGGTTGTTAGGGAGGTGAATGCAAGAGTTGTGGAAAGAGGGGCAAGTATGCAGTCTGTTGTGAATGAGAGAGCTTGGGAAGTGAGTCAGTTGTTGTTAGCTGATGATACAGCGCTGGTGGCTGATTCATGTGAGAAACTGCAGAAGCTGGTGACTGAGTTTGGTAAAGTGTGTGAAAGAAGAAAGTTAAGAGTAAATGTGAATAAGAGCAAGGTTATTAGGTACAGTAGGGTTGAGGGTCAAGTCAATTGGGAGGTAAGTTTGAATGGAGAAAAACTGGAGGAAGTAAAGTGTTTTAGATATGTGGGAGTGGATCTGGCAGCGGATGGAACCATGGAAGCGGAAGTGAATCATAGGGTGGGGGAGGGGGCGAAAATTCTTGGAGCCTTGAAGAATGTTTGGAAGTTGAGAACATTTTCTCGGAAAGCAAAAATGGGTATGTTTGAAGGAATAGTGGTTCCAACAATGTTGTATGGTTGCGAGGCGTGGGCTATGGATAGAGTTGTGCGCAGGGGGGTGGATGTGCTGGAAATGAGATGTTTGAGGACAATATGTGGTGTGAGGTGGTTTGATTGAGTAAGTAATGTAAGGGTAAGAGAGATGTGAGGAAATAAAAAGAGCGTGGTTGAGAGAGCAGAAGAGGGTGTTTTGAATTGGTTTGGTCACATGGAAAGAATGAGTGAGGAAAGATTGACAAAGAGGATATATGTGTCAGAGGTGGAGGGAATGAGGAGAAGTGGGAGACCAAATTTTAGGTGGAAAGATGGAGTGAAAAAGATTTTGAGTGATCGGGCCTGAACATGCAGGAGGATGAAAGGCGTGCAAGGAATAGAGTGAATTGGAACGATGTGGTATACTGCTTCTGTCTAATGCTTCCAGCTAATGCTCGTATCTCCTACTACTACATAATGTTCATAACTATTTCTAATATCTATTGATCCTACCATTGTGCTAAAAGGCAGGGCTAACTCATAGTGCTTACTGCAGGAAAATAGAGTTGCAAAGAATGAGATGTGTGAGCCAAGTGTTTAGTGTTGTGTGTGACAAGGAGAGATTATATGTTTATGGACATAGTGCTTGCAGTCCACATGTAGGTGAGGCTTGAAGATTTGGAAAATCACAATCTGTGCAATTAGATAGGTATAAACTCTTGATTTTGTTTTTGTGTATGTACTGCTGAGGCTGTGTTTTCTGATTTTTATTATATTTGTGAGAACTTAGTTTTGGTAGCTTTTAGCATCTGAAACTATGAAAATATTTGGCGATTAGGTAAGAGATGATGATGTAGCAAGCTCATGTTGGTGTACTTGTTAATGTAAGAATTACAGCATTGGGTGGGTACATATATATGGCAACAAATGATAGGTGCATTATTATATGTGAGTTATAACTTGATAGCAGTAGCAGTGCTCCTTGCACGTAGTTTAAGCTCTTTTCATTGTTGACTTATTTTCCAGGTGTCTTCTGTACGAATGTGGAATGGCCTTAGTGCATGATATGGAGCAGCAGCAGCAGCAAGAAACACACGTGACCACTGCCGACTCGACAGAACTTAGTTGATAATAGAAGTATGTTTGTATGTAAGTGCCAGTTTAGTTTATTTACCAGGCTTCCAAATACTTTAGGATTTAGTGATGAGTCATTCTTACAGAATGAGTTTAGGAGGAATAACATTTTTACTTGCATAGAAGCATGGGAGGTGGGTTGATTACAAATGGTAGTGAGTGGTGGGATGAAGAAGTAAGATTATTAGTGAAAGAGAAGAGAGAGGCATTTGGACGATTTTTGCAGGGAAAAAATGCAATTGAGTGGGAGATGTATAAAAGAAAGAGACAGGAGGTCAAGAGAAAGGTGCAAGAGGTGAAAAAGAGGGCAAATGAGAGTTAGGGTGAGAGAGTATCATTAAATTTTAGGGAGAATAAAAAAGATGTTCTGGAAGGAGGTAAATAAAGTGCGTAAGACAAGGGAGCATGTGGGAACTTCAGTGAAGGACGCTAATGGGGAGGTGATAACAAGTAGTGGTGATGCGAGAAGGAGATGGAGTGAGTATTTTGAAGGTTTGTTGAATGTTTGATGATAGAGTGGCAGATATAGGGTGTTTTGGTCAAGGTGGTGTGCAAAGTGAGAGGGTTAGGGAAAATGATTTGGTAAACAGAGAAGAGGTAGTAAAAGCTTTGCGGAAGATGAAAGCCGGCAAGGCAGCAGGTTTGGATGGTATTGCAGTGGAATCTATGAAAAAAGGGGGTGACTGTATTGTTGACTGGTTGGTAAGGTTATTAAATGTATGTATGACCCATGCTGAGGTGCCTGAGGATTGGCGGAATGCGTGCATAGTACCATTGTACAAAGGCAAAGGGGATAAGAGTGAGTGCTCAAATTACAGAGGTATAAGTTTGTTGAGTATTCCTGGTAAATTATATGGGAGGGTATTGATTGAGAGGGTGAAGGCATGTACAGAGCATCAGATTGGGGAAGAGCAGTGTGGTTTCAGAAGTGGTAGAGGATGTGTGGATCAGGTGTTTGCTTTGAAGAATGTATGTGAGAAATACTTAGAAAAGCAAATGGATTTGTATTTAGCATTTATGGATCTTGAGAAGGCATATGATAGAGTTGATAGAGATACTCTGTGGAAGGTATTAAGAATATATGGTGTGGGAGGCAAGTTGTTAGAAGCAGCGAAAAGTTTTTATCGAGGATGTAAGGCATGTGTATGTGTAGGAAGAGAGGAAAGTGATTGGTTCTCAGTGAATGTAGGTTTGCGGCAGGGGTGTATGATGTCTCCATGGTTAATTTGTTTATGGATGGGGTTGTTAGGGAGGTGAATGCAAGAGTTTTGGAAAGAGGGGCAAGTATGAAGTCTGTTGTGGATGAGAGAGCTTGGGAAGCGAGTCAGTTGTTGTTCGCTGATGATACAGTGCTGGTGGCTGATTCATGTGAAAAACTGCAAAAGCTGGTGACTGAGTTTGGTAAAGTGTGTGAAAGAAGAAAGTTGAGTAAGTGTGAATAAGAGCAAGGTTATTAGGTACAGTAGGGTTGAGGGTCAAATCAATTGGGAGGTAAGTTTGAGTGGAGAAAAACTGGAGGAAGTAAAGTGTTTTAGATATCTGGGAGTGGATCTGGCAGCGGATGGAACCATGGAAGTGTAAGTGAATCATAGGGTGGGGGAGGGGGCGAAAATCCTGGGAGCCTTGAAGAATGTGTGGAAGTCGAGAACATTATCTTGGAAAGCAAAAATGGGTATGTTTGAAGGAATAGTGGTTCCAACAATGTTGTATGGTTGCGAGGCGTGGGCTATGGATAGAGTTGTGTGCAGGAGGGTGGATGTGCTGGAAATGAGATGTTTGAGGACAATGTGTGGTGTGAGGTGGTTTGATCGAGTAAGTAATGTAAGGGTAAGAGAGATGTGTGGAAAGAAAAAGAGCGTGGTTGAGAGAGCAGAAGAGGGTGTTTTGAAATGGTTTGGGCACATGGAGAGAATGAGTGAGGAAAGATTGACCAAGAGGAAATATGTGTCGGAGGTGGAGGGAACGAGGAGAAGTGGGAGACCAAATTTTAGGTGGAAAGATGGAGTGAAAAAGATTTTGAGTGATCAGGGCCTGAACATGCAGGAGGGTGAAAGGCGGGCAAGGAATAGAGTGAATTGGATCGATGTGGTATACCGTGGTTGACGTGCTGTCAGTGGATTGAATCAGGGCATGTGAAGCGTCTGGGGTAAACCATGGAAAGTTGTGTGGGGCCTGGATGTGGAAAGGGAGCTGTGGTTTCAGGCATTATTGCATGACAGCTAGAGAATGAGTGTAAACGAATGGGGCCTTTGTTGTCTTTTCCTAGCACTACCTCGCACACATGAGGGGGGAGGGGGATGGTATTCCACGTGTGGCGAGGTGGCGATGGGAATGAATAAAGGCAGACAGTGTGAATTGTGTGCATGGGTATATATGTATGTGTCTGTGTGTGTATATATATGTGTACATTGAGATGTATAGGTATGTATATTTGCGTGTGTGGATGTGTATGTATATACATGTGTATGGGGGTGGGTTGGGCCATTTCTTTCGTCTGTTTCCTTGCGCTACCTCGCAAACGCGGGAGACAGCGACAAAGCAAAATATATAAAAATAGAAAATAAGTTCATTAAAAGATAATTTTTGAATGAGGAATAACATTTTTACTTGCATAAAAGTTCATTAAAAGATAATTTTTGAATCATAGTTGTAAATGCGATCGAGAGACTTTCATAGATATGGTCCAGTGTTGCTTATGTTTGAAGATACTTTACATGGTCATCATAGACTCGAGAGAACTTAGTTGATAATAGAAGTATGCTTTTGTATAACTGTAAGTTTAGTTTAGTTTACCAGTCTTCCAAATACTTGAGGATTTAGTGATAAATCTATAAAATGAATCCAGCAAGAATAAAATTTTTACTTGCATGGAAGTTCATCGAAAGATGATTCTTAAATAGTTGTAAATGCAATGAAGACTATCATAGATATGGTCCAGCAGGGCTTATGTTAAAACATACTTAACAGAGCTTAGAGAGCATTTTCTTGCACATAAAAATGATCTTGTCTATATATTAAAGATTTGATTTGAAAATTAAATTATGGAAGAAAACATTCTTGAACTTTGTTGAATAGTTGATTTAACTTTCTGTTGCTCAGTTGTAGAAATTAATATTTAGCATTGACTTTCAGGTACACTGTGTAGCACACCAGCAATTTGGAAAAAGAAATTTTCTTCAATAGCATTGTTGGTACTGCTGTGGATATAACAAATGATTTGTGGTAATTGGTTAATATATATTGAAAATTGTTTTAAGGGAGACCAATATTAATTGCAAGATTTGAGTGTCTATTGAACAAAATGCATTCAATAGAAAATGGCTTTCAAGGCATGAGATTAGATACTTCTGAAAATATATATGTATTTATTATACTTAACCACTGTCTCTTCGCATTAGCGAGGTAGTACAAGCAAACAGACGAGGAATGGCCCAACCCACCCACACACATGTACATATACATTTCAACATATATATGTATGTACATACAGACATATACATATATACACATGTACATATCCATACTTGCCACCTTCATCCATTTCCTTTTGCCACCCCGCAACACATGAAATACCATTTCCCCCATCTAGTGAGGCAGCTCCAGGAACAGACAAAAAGGCCACATTCGTTCACACTGTCTCTCGCTGTCATGTATAATGCACTGAAACTGCAGCTTTCTTTCCATATCCAGGCCCCACAGACCTTTCCATGGTTTAACCCAGACACTTCACATGCCCTGGTTCAATCCATTGACAGCATGTCCACCCTGGTATACCACATCATTCCGATTCACTCTATTCCTTGCATGCATTTCACCTTCTTGTATATTCAGGCCCTGATCGCTCAAAATCTTTTCACTCCATCTTTCCATCTCCAACTTGGTCTCCCCGTTCTCTTTGTTCCATCCACCTCTGGCCCATATATCCTCGTCAACCTTTCCTCTTGTTCTCTCCATATATCCAAACCATTTTAGCATCCCCTCTTCATCTCTCTCAACCACTCTTTTTATCATCACTGTTCTTACTCTTTCATTACTTGCTCAGTCATGCCCTGGTTCAATCCATTGACAGCAGGTTGACCCCAGTAAACCGCATAGTTCCAGTTCACTCTATCCTGCACACACATTTAACCCTCTTGAATGTTCTGTCCTTGATTGCTCAAAATCTTTTCACTCCATCCTTCCATCTCCAATTTGGTCTCTGCATTTTCCTTGTTCCATCCACCTCTGGCCCATATATCCTCGTTGTCAACTTTTCCTTTTGTTCTCTCCATATATGCTGTCTCATCCACATTTTTTATCTGTTCTCTTTCATTACTTGCTCAATCATGCCCTGGTTCAATCCATTGACAGCAGGTTGACCCCAGTATACCATATAATTCCAGTTCACTCTATCCTGTACACTCATTTAACCCTTTTGAATGTTCAGGCCTTGATTGCTTAGTCTTTTCACTCCATCCTTCCATTTCTGACTTGGTCTTCCTGTTCTTTTGTTCCATACTCCTTTGGCCCATATATCCTCATTGTCAACCTTTCCTCACTCATTCTCTCCATATACCCAAACCATTTTAGCACACCCTCTTCAGCTCCCTTAACCACACTTCTTATCACAGTTCTCTTACCCTTTCATTACTTGCTTAATCAAACCACCTCACACCACATATTGTTCTTATGAAGCATTTCATTTCCATCACATCCACCACCCTCTGCACATCCTTATCTATACTCCATGACCCTTATCCATATAACGTTGCTGGAACTAATATTCTTTCAACCATTTTTTCCCTCCTAGATGATCTCTCTCTCCATACATTCCACACTCCCAGAACTTTCACACCCTCACCCACCCTATGATTCCCTTTATTTCCACGTTTCTATTTGCTGCCATGTCCAGTCTTCACCTTCAATTTTTCTTCATTCACATTCACAACTCCGTCAAAGCTAATAACCTTGCTTTTATTCACATTTGATCAGTTTCTTTAACATGCACTTCCAAACTCATGTTGCCAGGTGCATGAGCAATAATAATCAACCCACATCATTCTAGAATTCAATTTCTTATTCTTTCAAATGGCTCCACAACTTCAGGAGTAATGCTGCTACTGCCTTGGATCTTATCCACTCACCAACCCCTGAATTTACTGCAATGGCATTTCCAAACCATTCTTACTGTTTATCCTTGAGCTTTGTTTCACTCGGCCAGAACATCCCTGTTTCTTTGCTGAAATGCACCATCTCTCATCTTGATTACTTTCACTGCTTGGTATTGTGTGTAATGACTCCGGCAGAAACAAACAGCTGTTTGATGGACTGACTTGACTGACGACTATGGTTTATCAATTTAGATATGATATTGTGCATGTTTTTTTAATTTCATTAATACTGCATGTGTATTGTAGCATAGATTGCAGTGGATGTATTAGTGCACTGTATGTAGTAAAATATTTTCTAATTGAAAAGTAGCAAGGGATAGACTGTAGAAGTATAGTGTAGTAATTGCAGCTCTTGGTATAAGAAGTTCGTTCTTGTTTCTTGCCCCTCCCCTCATGCACATGCACACAAGCATGCATGCATGTATGTGTGCTTGCGCACATATGCGTGCATGCATGCGCACATATGCGTGCATGCATGCGCACATATGCGTGCATGCATGCGCACACATGCGTGCATGAATGCATGCGCACACATGCGTGCATGTATGAATGCATGCGCACACATGCGTGCATGTATGCATGCATGCGCACATATGCGTGCATGTATGCATGCATGCGCACACATGCGTGCATGTATGCATGCATGCGCACACATGCGTGCATGTATGCATGCATGCGCACATATGCGTGCATGTATGCATGCGCACATATGCGTGCATGTATGCATGCATGCGCACATATTCGTGCATGTATGCATCCATGCGCACATATGCGTGCATGTATGCATGCATGTGCACATATGCGTGCATGTATGGATGCATGCACACACATGCGTGAATGTATGCATGCATGCGCACTTATGCGTGCATGTATGCATGTGCACATACGTGTGCATGTATGCATGCATGCGCACATGTGTATGCATGCATGCACACATATCCATGCACATGTACACATACGTATGCATGAGCACACATACCCATGCATGTATGCATGCACGCGCACACCACACGGGTAACTGAGACAATTCAAATCTTCTCAATTCGTACTTTCACCCTAGCAAACCTGTCCCTCTATCCTACTAAACCTAATAACCATGCAATTATTGACATTTACTCGCAACTGCCGTCTTTAACACACAATACCAACTCGGTCACCAGCTTGTGCAGTTTCAGTTAATAATCTGCCATTACTGCTGTGTCATCGGCAAACTGAATCTCTTCCCAGGCCCTCACTACCTACAGAATGCATACTTGCCCCTCTGTTCAAGACCTTTGTATTTATCTTCCTACCACTTCAGTCATAGTGACACTCCAGACCCATAACATAAACCTTCATGTGGAACCGCTTTCCTTTCTTCCTACCCACCCACACACATGTACCTTACACCCATCATAGATTTTCATTGCTTCTGGCTGCTTCCTCCTAGACCAAGTATTTGTAAGACCATCCACAAAGTATGTCAACCTTATCAAATTCTTTATCCATATCCATAAATGCCACATACCCATATTTGTTTTTCACAGTCTAATGCAAACACTTGATCCATAGATCCTTTACCACTTGGGAAACCATGTTGCTCTTCCCCAGTGTGCTGTTCTGTACCTGCCTTTGCCATCTGTCACCATTCTTCCTTACAGCTTACCACGCATGCTTAACAAACCTCTTGTACCTCTGTATTTTGAAAACTCTATTTTTGTCCCACATGCCTTTACATTGTGGCACTATACATGCATTCTGCCAATCTTTGGGGACCTCTCCATGATCCATGCGTACATTGGAAATCCTATCTAAACAATCTACAACAATCGTCCTGTCATAAGAAATTCATCTGCAATATCATCACTTCCGCTACCTTGCTATGTTTCATCACATGTAAGGCTTTCACTTTCTCTTCTTATTTCGCCAAACTCTTTTCCATGGCCGGATCACTTCACATACTTCCCTGACCCAAACAGCCTACTTCTGCCGCCTTATCAAACATTCAGCAATCCTTCAAAATACTCGATCTCTCGTCACTTCCTGTTACCACCTAATTGGCCCCTTCACTGAAGTTCCCAGTTGCTTTGTTTTCATGAAATATTAAATCTTTCCGAAACATTATCCCGATGTTTACAGACACACTCGTTCCATCTTTCAATTGCCCTCTTTTTCAGCCCCTGTACCGCTTTGCACACCTCCCCGACCAAAACGCCCTATATCTGCCACTGTCATCAAACACGTTCGACAAACCTTCAAAATACTTGCTCCATCTCCTCCTTGCTTAAAAACTACTTGTTAACTCCCCCTTTGCCGATGTTCCCGTTTGTTCTCTGGTCTTATGCACATTATTTTTACCTCCTTCCAAAACATCTTTTTATTTTCCCTGAAATTTAATGATACTGTCTCACCCCAACTCTCATTTGCCCTCTTTTTCAACTCTTGCACCTTTCTCTTGACCACCTGCCTATTTCTTTTATACATCTCTGTCATTTGCACTACTTTCCTGCAAGAATCGTCCAAACGCCTCTCTTTTCTTTCACTAACAACCTTACTTCATTCATCCCACCACTCACAACCCTTTCTGATTGGCCCACCTTTCTCATGCCACATGCATCTTTTGTGCAAGCCATCACTGCTTCCCCAAATACATCCCATTCCTCCCACACTCCCCTCACGTCATTTGCTCTCACCTTTTGCTATTCTACACTTAATCTCTCCTGGTACTTCCTCACACAAGTCTCCTTTCCAAGCTACTTTTCCAAACTATCTTTTCCCCAATATTCTCTCTCCTTTTCTGGAAACCTCTACAAATCTTCACCTTTGCCTCCACAAGATTGTGATCAGACATCCCTCCAGCTGCCCCTCTCAGCACATGAACATCCACAAGTCTTTCTTTTACCTGCCTATCAATTAATTTACATATCTTTATATAGGAGATATGACAAAATTGCTTTTCATTCACCATGCGTCACTCATGTAACTGTGCTAACCATACCAAGTTTTACCTCTACATTCTTGGAGGTAAATTCAAAAGGTGAATGATGGTGAGGACAGATATTTGTGTTAGGAAGAGAAAGTGGCAATTTTTCTTTTGTTCAGGGAAGCATGTAACATGTTGGATAAAGCTTTAGTTGTCGTCATTGAATGATGGCAATGACGACAGTTTGTATTTTGCATCAAAAACTATTTTTAAGATTAAATGTCATTATTCTGTTGTATAAATCAATTGTAAAAACCACTTCATATTGTCTGCCATCCAGAAACAAGGATGATAGTTTGAGTAAAAGTTATAATGTAGATTTTAAGTGACTGGAAAGCTCTAATATTTCACTGTGGAAAAGCATACAGTAACCAGACTTTTATCCACCTTGTTTACTTTTATCCTCTATGCTTGTAGAATTTTTCTGGTAGAATTGAACAGGAAATCTTGTTGCGATGTTGACAAACCCAATTCTGCTCTCAATCGCTGTAAACTGTACTTGTAGTACCCTCTTCCCTACCCTAGAAATGCAGTATATTGACAAAACATAGATTATTTACAAATTGATGGCTTAATAGGCAATGATTCCAACCCAGGCACATGTCCACTTGAAACTAAACTCCTCAAATATGAAAATTATTAAATCTTGTGTGTTCTGGACTCTACCAAAGTTCCCTTTGGAAATATTGCAAGGTCCTGCATGTCCAAGACGCAGCTTCCCCACTGAAGATGCTGTACATTTACTCCTCCATTGTTTACTTTCCTCACAAGGATGACTACATATCACCACAATACCTCTTTATTTGGTGGTCCCCTCCCCTCTGTGTTGTGCAAGGGGATCCTGGGGACAGACAATGGCAGCTAAAGATGATCCTGTATGAATGGCTTTAAACTACATGAGATGCACTGATCTTTGGTCCAATACTGATCAATTTATATATTTTCACGTCATTAAAGTAATTCCAGTGAAATATCTTGGGGGACCTTTTGTGGAACCAGTGATTTTGCATATCCGAGCCAAATAATAAAGCTTTTCCTGCTATCTAATCTTGTACCAAGCCAAAGAAAAGGAATGTGTTAAAAAACATGTAAATGAAACCAATATGAATTTTTTTTCCCCAAGTAACCCTTGCCTTGATAGATCATTTTGAATTAACCGCCTTACTAGCTATCTAACAATGAAATTGGTGTATGTTATTCCTTGACACCTTATTCGTGTATATTTTTTTTAAGATGTACATTGTCACTTGTAAAATTATACAGGATGCATTATGCAACGATGAGGGAATGGTTGTAAAGATGAGTCTTTCTACAGTGCTTTATGAAAAAGGAAATTCTGCAATGTAAATCTGTATGCAGTTGCACTGAAGAAACTTGGATCATTGAATTTGTATATCTTGTTAAAAATCACTGAAGTCTGTAAAAATGCTTCATATTGCTAAAAGTACATTTTGTATGAATTCCAAAATAATAAAGATTAGGGAAATTGGCTGTAGAGCACTTATATCCTAAACAGCTTAAAGAAAAACCAATGAAGAAATTTTAAAGATATTTGGCTGTCTGTCTCATTAACTCCCTTGCACCAAATGACATACATGCTTAGCAGCTTAAACTACAAGTGAGCTGGCTATTTTTGATTAAAGGGCAGCTGCAGTAAGACTGAGGGAGTAATCACCTTATGAGATCCCATAGCAGAATGTTGAAGTTACCTAATGGATGCTATTAGGGAAGCATTAGAAGTACATAAGGAAGCTAATTACATGGGCATTACAATTAAATTATCCCATAAGATGTCTAATGGCACATTAATTACAGGGGATGATTATAAATTTACAGGCTATGAGATTGCCCATCACTGAGAATAAGTGGGGAAAGGAGCACACTAAGGTTTACTCAAGTTGAAATAGAATAACTTTGATAACTGCCAGAGATAATGGCATGTAATTAAGTAAATTTGTAAGATAAAACCTGCTATAAACTTTCAATAAAGTACTAAGTCAGTAAATGATGACATAATGGGGACTTGAGCTCTCACACATTACTGTGTCTCTTTTATACTAAGAAATTAGTTAATTATATAAGTTAGACTTAAGTAGGAGGCTAATCTTTACACAATATAAGTATGTTGAATTTATCCTAAGTATTTATAACTCAAGAATTCATCTAAGTCCCATTGTATTAAATTTCTTCATAAATAACTCCAATACTTGGCTTTAGTTCATAAGTATCTATCAAAGACTCATTTTTCTGATCAGTGCTTTCATAAGTATTTTTCTAAGTTCATTGTACTGTGGATCAATGAAATATGTATCTCCCTTTCATTTTTTTATTGATCTTTTCATTTTTACATCAAATGTATACATCAAATGTATTCTTGGGTCTTCTCATCACTGCAGCCTGTTTCCTGGACCTCTCTCTCTCCCTCCCTCTCACAGCCACTTCACAATCTGAAAGATGTAAAGCAAGACCATTAGATATTGATGTTCTCAGCAGATTTGTTGCTGATGGTCAAGCTAAAAGCAAAGATGACTAGTACTCTGTCTCTCTCTTCCAGTGGCTGCTGCTGCTGTAGGGTGGTGGAAGTGTTCATACTGAAAGCAAAGATTATTATTACCCTTTACCTGCTATACCAGACCACCACTACCTTCACCCCCTCACTACCTAAACCTGCTGCTGCTGCTGCTCTTGTTGCTGCAGCAGTGGGGGTAGAGCATGGGGGGTTATTTCCCTCCCTCTCACACCTCCCACTCTCCTACTACCCCCTCCCTTCTTCCCCTACCCCCCTCCCAAACCTCCCCCCTTGCCCTCTCCCCCACCCCCCTGCCCCCCACCCCCCCACCCACCCATCCCCCTGCCTACCTTCCCGCACCCCCCGCCCACCCTCCTCCACCCCCCTCCCACCCAAACCAACTCCCTTCCTGCTACTCCGCTGCTGCCGCTGCTGCCACTGTTGCTGCTTCTCAGTCTGTAAACACAAATAGAATTAGCATCCCCTGTACCCCACACTCTTGCTTCATTCTCGTGCCAAACTCTCATCCTCCCCTTACTGCTGCTGCTGCTGTTGCTGTTCAATCTGTCAACGTAAAGAGGAAAATTGATTAGTATCTTCTTGCAACCAATTGCTCCGCTCTCATCTTCACTCCTGCCCATCCAGCTGATGCTATTGTTGTCGAGAGATTTCTGGTGGGGATAAACATGACAATGTACATATGATACCAGGGGTGTAACCATAGGGAGCACCCCCAACTCCTCCTTTATGAAGTCCTGATGAGATGGACATTTATGTTCCATGGAGAACACTTGAACCTTCTTCCTCAGAGTGGGTGCCATCATCAACACTGCTCTCCTGAAGGTCTCAAGCAGAACCAATCCTGCAAAAGGGAGAAAAAATATTGATAACGTCAAATCATATGAAGTTTCTGGAAGAAAAAAACATACTTTTTCCGACAAAATGGCAATTACTGATATTCCTACGCTAGAAACAATCCACATATACAACAAAATGACACAATCCCATCCATTATGTTTCCTTATGACTATTACTCAAATATAACAGCCTGGATGTATTGTAATTATATCCATTGATTTTGCTATAAAACTGAACATTTTGCAGGTACGTACCATGGTCATCAAGCGTTTCATCAGAATACTTCGGCCAGGAGTCCGGTGGAGGCATGGTGCAAGGAAGAATGTAGAGGTAAAAGTAATGGCAAGCCAGAAGATGAACTAGAAGAAATGCAGGGAGGAATATGAAAGGTAGGTAACTGCAGTGAATGTAGGAATGCAGTCATGTCTGAATTATACTTGATCGCTGTTTCCTGCATTAGCGAGGAAGTGCCAGGAAACAGATGAAGAAAGACCCATCCACTTGTATATATACATACATATATGCATATACATATTCATATACTTTCTTTCAAACTATTCGCCATTTCCCGCGTTAGCGAGGTAGCGTTAAGAACAGAGAACTGGGCCTTTAAGGGAATATCCTCACCTGGCCCCCTTCTCTATTCCCTCTTTTGGAAAATTAAAAAAAAATAAGAGGGGAGGATTTCCAGCCCCCTGCTCCCTCCCCTTTTAGTCGCCTTCTACGACACGCAGGGAATACGTGGGAAGTATTCTTTCTCCCCTATCCCCAGGGATATTCATATACATATATACATATTCATGCTTGTTTGTCTTCATTCTCGGTACCATCCCACCTCACAGGAAACACGAAAAAAGGCTATATCCACTCACACTCATTCTCAAGCTGTTGTGTAATGCACCAAAACCACAGCTCCCTATCCAGGTCCCACAGGCCTCTCCATGGTTTATTCCGGATACTTCACATGCCCTAGTTCAGTCCATTGACAGCATGTCGACCCGAAGTAAACCACATCATTCCAAACCATTCTATTCTATGCACGTATTTCACCATTCTGCATGTTCAGGCCCCAATTGCTCAGAATCGTTTTCACTCCATTCTTCCCTCTCCAATTTGGTCTCCCACTTCTCCTCGTTCCCTCCTCTCTGACACATATATCCTCTTGGTCAATCTTTCCTCACTCATTCTCTCCATGTGACCAAACCATTTCAAAACACCCTCTTCTGCTCTCTCAACCACACTCTTTTTATTACCACACCTCTCTCTCACCCTATTATTACTTACTCAATCAAACCACCTCACATCTCATATTGTCCTCAAACATCTCATTTCCAGCACATCCACCCTCCTCCACACAACTCTATCTATAGCCTATGCCTTGCAACCATATAACATTGACGGAACCACGATCCCTTCAAACATACCCATTTTTGCTTTCTGAGATAATGTTCTCGACTTCCACACATTCTTCAACGCTCCCAGAACTTTTGCCCCCTCCCCCACCCTATGATTCGCTTCCGCTTCCATGGTTCCATCCGCTGCCAAATCCACTCCCAGATATCTAAAACATTTCACTTCCTCCAGTTTTTCTCCATTCAAACTTACCTCCCAATTGACTTGTCCCTCAACCCTACTATCCCTAATAACCTTGCTCTTATTCACATTTACTCTCAGCTTTCTTCTTTCACACACTTTACCAAACTCAGTCACCAGCTTTTGCAGTTTCTCACATGAATCAGCCACCAGCGCTGTATCATCAGCGAACAACAACTGACTCACTTCCCAAGCTCTCTCATCCACAACAGACTGCATACTTGCCCCTCTTTCCAAAACTCTTGCATTCACCTCCCTAACAAACCCATCCATAAACAAATTAAACCACCATGGAGACATCACACACCCCTGCCGCAAACCAACATTCACTGAGAACCAGTCACTTTCCTCTCTTCCTACACGTACACATGCCTTACATCCTCGATAAAAAGTTTTCACTGCCTCTAACATCTTGCCCCCACTCCATATACTCTTAATACCTTCCACAGAGCATCTCTATCAACTCTTATCATATGCCTTCTCCAGATCCATAAATGCTACATACAAATCGATTTGCTTTTCTAAGTATTTCTCACATACAATCTTCAAAGCAAACACCTGATCCACACATCCTCTACCATTTCCGAAATCACACTGCTCTTCCCCAGTTTGATGCTCTGTACGTGCCTTCACCCTCTCAATCAATACCCTCCCATATAATTTCCCAGGAATACTCAACAAACTTATACCTCTGTAATTTGAGCACTCACTTTTATCCTCTTTGCCTTTGTACAATGGCACTATGCAAGCATTCCGCCAATCCTCAGGCACCTCACCATGAGTCATTATTATTTTTTTTTTTATTATACTTTGTCGCTGTCTCCCGCGTTTGCGAGGTAGCGCAAGGAAACAGACGAAAGAAATGGCCCAACCCCCCCCCCCATACACATGTAAATACATACGTCCACACACGCAAATATACATACCTACACAGCTTTCCATGGTTTACCCCAGACGCTTCACCTGCCTTGATTCAATCCACTGACAGCACGTCAACCCCGGTATACCACATCGCTCCAATTCACTCTATTCCTTGCCCTCCTTTCACCCTCCTGCATGTTCAGGCCCCGATCACACAAAATCTTTTTCACTCCATCTTTCCACCTCCAATTTGGTCTCCCTCTTCTCCTCGTTCCCTCCACCTCCGACACATATATCCTCTTGGTCAATCTTTCCTCACTCATCCTCTCCATGTGCCCAAACCACTTCAAAACACCCTCTTCTGCTCTCTCAACCACGCTCTTTTTATTTCCACACATCTCTCTTACCCTTACGTTACTCACTCGATCAAACCACCTCACACCACACATTGTCCTCAAACATCTCATTTCCAGCACATCCATCCTCCTGCGCACAACTCTATCCATAGCCCACGCCTCGCAACCATACAACATTGTTGGAACCACTATTCCTTCAAACATACCCATTTTTGCTTTCCGAGATAATGTTCTCGACTTCCACACATTCTTCAAGGCTCCCAGAATTTTCGCCCCCTCCCCCACCCTATGATCCACTTCCGCTTCCATGGTTCCATCCGCTGCCAGATCCACTCCCAGATATCTAAAACACTTCACTTCCTCCAGTTTTTCTCCATTCAAACTCACCTCCCAATTGACTTGACCCTCAACCCTACTGTACCTAATAATCTTGCTCTTATTCACATTTACTCTTAACTTTCTTCTTCCACACACTTTACCAAACTCAGTCACCAGCTTCTGCAGTTTCTCACATGAATCAGCCACCAGCGCTGTATCATCAGCGAACAACAACTGACTCACTTCCCAAGCTCTCTCATCCCCAACAGACTTCATACTTGCCCCTCTTTCCAAAACTCTTGCATTTACCTCCCTAACAACCCCATCCATAAACAAATTAAACAACCATGGAGACATCACACACCCCTGCCGCAAACCTACATTCACTGAGAACCAATCACTTTCCTCTCTTCCTACACGTACACATGCCTTACATCCTCGATAAAAACTTTTTACTGCTTCTAACAATTTCCTCCCACACCATATATTCTTAATACCTTCCACAGAGCATCTCTATCAACTCTATCATATGCCTTCTCCAGATCCATAAATGCTACATACAAATCGATTTGCTTTTCTA
This sequence comes from Panulirus ornatus, assembly GCF_036320965.1. Taxonomy (NCBI): domain Eukaryota; kingdom Metazoa; phylum Arthropoda; class Malacostraca; order Decapoda; family Palinuridae; genus Panulirus; species Panulirus ornatus. The sequence goes on along the minus strand of NC_092268.1, from coordinate 1,171,581 downwards.
AGTATTTCTCACATACATTCTTCAAAGCAAACACCTGATCCACACATCCTCTACCACTTCTGAAACCACACTGCTCTTCCCCAATCTGATGCTCTGTACATGCCTTCACCCTCTCAATCAATACCCTCCCATATAATTTACCAGGAATACTCAACAAACTTATACCTCTGTAATTTGAGCACTCACTCTTATCCCCTTTGCCTTTGTACAATGGCACTATGCACCATGAGTCATACATACATTAAATAACCTTACCAACCAGTCAACAATACAGTCACCCCCTTTTTTAATAAATTCCACTGCAATCCATCCAAACCCACTGCCTTGCTGGCTTTCTCCCTAACCCTTTCACTTTGCACACCACCTCGATCAAAACACCCTATATCTGCCACTCTATCATCAAAACATTCAACAAACCTTCAAAATACTCACTCCATCTCCTTCTCACATTACCACTACTTGTTATCACCTCCCCATTAACCTCCTCCACTGAAGTTCCCTTTGTTCCCTTGTCTTACGCATTTTATTTACCTCCTTCCAAAACATCTTTTTATCCTCCCTAAAATTTAATGATACTCTCTCACCCCAACTCTCATTTGCCCTCTTTTTCACCTCTTGCACCTTTCCCTTGGCCTCCTGCCTCTTTCTTTTATACATCTCCCAGTCATTTGCATTATTTCCCTGCAAAAATCGTCCCAAATGCCTCTCTCTTCTCTTTCACTAATAATCTTACTTCTTCATCCCACCACTCACTACCCTTTCTAATCTGCCCAGCTCCCATGTTTCTCATGCCACAAGCATCTTTTGCGCAAGCCATCACTGCTTCCCTGAATATATTCCATTCCAACCCCCACTCCCCTTATGTCCTTTGTTCTCACCTTTTTCCATTCTGTACTCAGCCTCTCCTGGTACTTCCTCACACAAGTCTCCTTCCTAAGTTCACTTACTCTCACCACTCTCTTCACCCCAACATTCTCTCTTCTTTTCTGTATATATATATATATATATATATATATATATATTTATTTATTTATTTATTATACTTTGTCGCTGTCTCCCGCGTTTGCGAGGTAGCGCAAGGAAACAGACGAAAGAAATGGCCCAACCCCCCCCATACACATGTATATACATACGTCCACACACGCAAATATACATACCTACACAGCTTTCCATGGTTCACCCCAAACGCTTCACATGCCCACATATATATATATATATATATATATATATATATATATATATATATATATATATATATAATATGTATATATACATATATACATATTTACATATTCATTCTTGCTGCCTACAACCATTCCCCTCACTGTCCCGCCACACATGAAATAGCATCCACCCCAACCCCCTGCGAGGTAGCGCTAGGAAAAGACAAAAAGGCCACATTCGTTCACACTCAGTCTCTAGCTGTCATGTGTAATGCACCATAATCACAACTCCTTTCCACATCCAGACCCCACAGACCTTTCCATAGTTTACCCCAGATGCTTTACATGCCCTGGTTCAATCCATTGACAGCATGTCAACCCTGGCATACCACGTCGTTCCAATACACTCTATTCCTTGCACACCTTTCACCCTCCTGTATGTTCAGGCCCCGATCACTCAAAATCTTTTTCACTCCATCTTTCCACCTACCAATTTGGTCTCCCACTTCTTGTTCCATCCACCTCTGACACATACATCCTCTTTGTCAATCTTTCCTCACTCATTCTCTCCATTTGACCAAACCATTTCAGAACACCCTCATCTGCTCTTTCAACCACACTCTTTATTACCACACATCTCTCTTGCCCTTTCATTACTTACTCGATCAAACCACCTCACACCACGTATTTTCCTCAAACATCTCATTTCCAACACATCCACCCTACTCCGCGCAACTCTATCTGTAGCCCACGCCTCGCAACCATATAACATTGTTAGAACCACTATTTCTTCAAACGTACCCATTTTTGCTTTCCAAGATAATGTTCTCGCCTTCCACACATTTTTCAATGCTCCCAGAACTTTCGCCCTCTCCCCCACCCAGTGACTCACTTCTGCTTCCATGGTTCCATCCACTGTCAAAATAAACTCCGAGATATCTATGCCCAGATATCTACTCCCAGATATCAAAAACACTTCACTTTCTCCGGTTTTTCTCCATTCAAACTTACCTCCCACTTGACTTGTCCCTCAACCCTACTGTACCCAATAACCTTGCTCTTATTCACATTTACCCTGCTTTCTTTCACACACTTTACCAAACTCAGTCACAAGCTTCTGCAGTTTCTCACATGAATCAGCCACCAGCGCTGTATCATCAGCAAACAACAAGTGACTCACTTCCCAAGCTCTCTCATCCACAACAGACTGCATACTTGCCCCTCTCTTCAAAATTCTTGCATTCACCTCCCTAACATCCCCATCCATAAACAAATTAAACAGCCATGGACACGTCACGCACCCCTGCCGCAAACCTACATTTACTGAGAACCAATCGCTTTCCTCTGTTCCCACTCGCACACATGCCTTACTTCCTCGATAAAAACTTTTCACTGCTTCTAACAACTTACCTCCCACACCATATATTCTTAAAACCTTCCACAGAGCATCTCTATAAACTCTATCATATGCCTTCTTCAGATCCATTAATGCTACATACAAATCCATTTGCTTTTCTAAGTATTTCTCACGTACATTCTTCAAAGCAAACATCTGATCCACACATCCTCTACCACTTCTGAAACCATGCTGCTCTTCCCCAATCTGATGCTCTGTACATGCCTTCACCCTCTCAATCAATACCCTCCCATATAATTTCCCAGGAATACTCAACAAACTTATACTCTGTAATTTTAGCACTCACCTTTATCCCCTTTGCCTTTGTACAATGGCACTATGCATGCATTCTGCCAATCCTCAGGCACCTCACCATGAGTCATGCATACTTTAAATATATTTACCAACCAGTCAACAACAAATTCACCTCCTTTTTTAATAAATTCCACTGCAATACCATCCAAACCCGCAGTCTTGCTGGCTTTCATCTTCCACAAAGCTTTTACTACCTCTACTCTGTTTACCAAATCATTCTCCCTAACCCTCTCACTTCACACACCACCTCATCCAAAACACCCTATATCTGCCACTCTTATCATCAAACACATTCAACAAACCTTCGAAATACTCACTCCATCCCCTTCTCACATCACCACTACTTGTTATTACCTCTCAACGATGTTCCCATTTGTTCTCTCATCTTACGCACTTTATTTACCTCCTTCCAAAACATCTTTTTATTCTTCCTAAAATTTAATGATACTCTCTCACCCCATTTCTCATTTGCCCTCTTTTTCATTTCTTGCACCTTTTTCTTGACCTCCTGCCTCTTTCTTTTATTCTTCTCCCAGTCATTTGCACTATTTCCCTGCAAAACTCATCCAAATGCCTCTACATATTATTATTATATTATTATACTTTGTCACTGTCTCCCGCATTAGCGAGGTAGCACAAGGAAACAGATGAAAGAATGGCCCAACCCACCCACATACACACGTATAGCCATACACGTCCACACATGCACATATACATACCTATACAGTTTAACGTATACATATATATACATACACAGACATATACATATATACACATGTACATTATTCATGCTGCCCTTATTCATTCCTGTTGCCGCCCTGCCACACATAAAATGACAACCCCTCTCCCCGCATGTGTGCGAGGTAGTGCTAGGAAAAGACAACAAAGGCCACATTCGTTCACACTCAGTCTCTAGCTGTCATGTATAATGCACCAAAACCACAGCTCCATTTCCACACCCAGGCCTCACAAACATCTTTTTATCCTCCCTAAAATTTAATGATACTCTCTCACCCCAACTCTCATTTGCTCTTTTTCTCCTTATGTACATTTCTCTAGACCTCCTGCCACTTTCTTTTATACATCTCCCAGTCATTTGCACTATTTCCCTGCAAAACTCGTCCAAATGTGTCTCTTCTCTCTAATAATCTTACTTCTTCATCCCACCACTCACTACCCTTTCTAATCTGCCCACCTCCCACACTTCTCATG